>NW_022983607.1:36408-38693 GCF_010093885.1 Aplosporella prunicola CBS 121167 | reverse complement strand
ATTCGAACGGATGTGGCTGTTACACCAAATAAGACTCAAGCTTATCGCCATAAACCACTCGGCCAATTTTCTTTAAATCATACATATTTTTATAAAATGGAATAAAAATTTTGAATACGAAATTTACTTATTGCTTTGATTATAAAATAAATTTAATATACTTAAATTTATTTTTATTATTTCTAATATGTCTATAAACTATCTTTATATGTTTATTTAAGTATATAAATAATAAAAATATATTATTTTAGTTATATATATACTAAGTATATATGGTTATTTAAGTCTATAAATAAGAATAATGTTTATTTTATTTATATATATATACTAAGTATATATGGTTATTTAAGTCTATAAATAAGAATAATGTTTATTTTATTTATATATATACTAAGTGTATATGCTTATTTAAGTTTATAAATAACGATAAGATTTGTTTTATTTTTCAGTTTAATTAAAACTTTTTATTTTTTTTTTTTGAATATTAAAAAGTAAAAATTTTATTTTTTTTATTTTTAATAAACTATGTTTCAATTAAATAAATAATTAAACGGTATTTTAGTATTTTATAGTCTTTTCTTTAAGGTAATTTTTATCACTATTCAAAATTTTTTTATAAGCTTATACTTTTATCTAAAATAGAATTAAAGTATAAATATCATATATCCTCTATAATTATATAACAAAAAATTTAAGAGTAGTTTTTAATTATTTTTATATAATTAAGTATTTGCTATATATCTTATAATACGTATTAATAAAAATTATTATATACAAAAACAAACGCGTACAAGATTCGAACTTGTAAAATTTGTATCCGTAGTACAATACTATACCATTTAGCTAACGCGCTTTAAAAATATATACAGAATATAACTAAATAAAATATAATAATTGTGATATAAAATAAAAAACTTTTAAATTAAAGTAGTTTTACTTATGGTTTATTTAAGTTAAAAAACTTTGATTTATTACTTATGATTCTTCAGCGACTTGAACGCCAATCTTACTCTTATCAAAAGTACACTTTACCTTTAAGTTAAAGAATCTATAAAATTTATGCTTCTTAATAAAAAAAAAAATTGTATATAAAAAAATTGTAGATTTACCAAAAAAATAACTAAGCTAAAAAAGTTGTAAAAAAATTTTTTTTTCAAGAGCATCCAGATTTGAACTGAAAAACTAAAGTTTGAAGCTTTATATTTTACCTTTTAAATTATACTCTTTTCATTATCTATAAAAATAGAATAAAAAATAAGTAAATATGTTTATATTTACTTAATATAAGCTATATTTAATTGAAAGATAAACGCTTTTTTAGAAAAAATAATTTAATATGGAAAACATGTAAAATATTCAAACATGGAAAATACGGAAAATTCAAATACGGAAAATGTTTAAATACGGAAAAGGATGGAATTGAACCAACATGTGCAAAAGCACAATATTTAGCAAATATCTTACCCTACCAATGGTTACTTTTCCTTTACGAATTAAATCGGATTTGAACCGATATCTTTTTTCTCGACAAGAAAACTATTTACCTATTAAATTACTAATTCTTATTATCTGTATTATAATTTTTATTAACTAATATTAAAAATTCTATAATTTAAATAAAAAATATACGTATAATTAGACCTAAATTTAAGTTACATTGCCTAATTTAATTAAAATAATTTATCCTCAATAATTAGATATATTTACATATTACTCTTTTAGAGAGAAATATACAAGTAAAGCTTAAAGAATTAACTATTTTTACGTTATAATAAATTTTATATAAATATAATATAGAGTTAAAACTAGATATAAATATATTTGAACTCTATGATTGTCTATATAAGACTATTTAATAATATATGTATTTAAGTTTAATTTATTAATACAATTTAATATACGGCCAACCGAACTCGAATCGGTATAATTCGTTTGGAAGACGAACGGTTTACCATTAACCTATGACCATCTTTAATACATTTATATAGTTAATTATATATATATATAAATAGAGTAGTTTATTTAAAATTATTTTGCTATATAATATATCTTACTTTATAATTAGAACAAAATATTTTTAGCCTAATTATTAACTGAATAAAATATTATATCACAATATATTTAAATTTAAATATATTCTTATTATATAAAAAAAACTATAATCATTATCTATAAAAAATAGATTAAAATACTATAATGACTATAATGACTATAATGACTATAATGACTATAATGACTATAATGACTATAATGACTATAATGACTATAATGACTATAATGACTAT
>NW_022983607.1:12737-36308 GCF_010093885.1 Aplosporella prunicola CBS 121167 | reverse complement strand
ATAATGACTATAATGACTATAATGACTATAATGACTATAATGACTATAATGACTATAATGACTATAATGACTATAATGACTATAATGACTATAATCATTATCTATAAAAAAGACTATAATAACTATCTAAAAAAAAAGACTCTAATCATTATTTATATATAAGACTCTAATCATTCTCTAAAAAAAATTTTTATAAAAATATTATATTTATTCACGAAAAAATTTTTAATTAAACTATGCAATGTAATGCAGTGTACTATAGGATTTAAAGTATAAAAAAGTTATGTTTAATTATTATTATTAAGTATACGTACACTAAAATTTTTACTAAGTTTTTTTTCTTTTTTATAAATTAACTAACAACATAAAATACTACAAGAAATTTTAGCCTTTAAAATGAATCGAACATTTATCAAAATATTAACAGTATCTCGCTCTACCATTGAGCTATAAAGGCTTACAATATAAGACATATATGATAATATTATAATCTATGCTAAAGAAAGTTAGTGTCATACTAATTATATATTTATATATATAATATATTACTTGTTATGCATAACAATTCACTATTTATCTTTATATATTTTTTTATCATACTAAAAAATATATACTTTTATGCGTATTGTGTAATATAATAATAAAGACTAAAAGTGGTGTACTTTATATAAAAGTAATTATGTTAAATTTTACAGTTTTATGAAAAAAAAAAATTAATAATATTTTCAATCTTTTCTTCTCTTGGTTCGGGATCATGTGGAGGTCTTTGAAGTATATAAAGAATATAACTGAAATTCATTCTTTAACTAAAAAAAAAATCTACCGGGCCCCCCTTTTCCGGCTCCGTACCCTCCAAAAGGATTCTCGGGTTTAGATGGAATATCACACTCAGGACAACGTCAACCTATTGTTATTGGGAATTGACAATTTGGACATCCTCTTGGACCAGGATCACGTGGAGGTCTTTGTGGTGTATAAGAGGGTCCAGGTTTCTCGATAGGTTTAGGTAATTTAACAGGTTTCTTCTTATTATCTTCAGCAGTTTTTTCTTCCTAACCCGTAGTTTTCCCACCGTCAGCCGTAGGTTTTTTATCGGTAGTCTCTGTCTTTCCTTCAGAAGATTCACCTTTTTCATCGGAAGACTCTTTTACAGCCAATAAAACCAATAATAATACGATTAAAAATATTATGAATAGAGGGAATATGTTAGATGAAAATAATATTGATGAATCTACAGGTACTATATTTAAATCATTTATCTCAGATATTACCAAGATAGAACCGGGTATAATAGAAATATTTGCTAATTTAGACTTTATTGTTAATGCTTCTTTACCTAGTTCAAAAACAAAGCCTATTGTTAATAATAAGAAAAACACTAAAACCGTAATAAGACCAAATATTGTATTAATGAATATGCTTAGTGCAAAGGGATATGCTAATAGTATTTCGAGGTCAAATAATAAGAAGAGTAACGCATATAAAAAAAAAGAGATATTAAAAGGTAGACGAGTCATTTGAAATCCTATGTAGCCGCATTCAAAGGGATCTCTTTTTTTTAAATAAGGGAAATGAGGTGCTAAAGTAAAATTTAAAGATAGTAATAAAGTAGCAACTATAAAAATAAATGCTGTAAAGTATGTAAAAGTTTGCATGTTAAAATTCTTGAATATGTATATGTATATCTAAATCAAATCTATAAATTTCTTGAATATATCTTCATTTATATGTGGTTGAAAACATCTTTTTTCTTAGTAATAGCTGTAGCATAGCTGTAGCATAAGTGTAGTATAGGTGTAGCATAACTGTAGTATAGGTGTAGCATAACTAGTATAACTGTAGTATAGCTGTAGCATAGCTGTAGTATAGCTGTAGCATAGCTGTAACTAGATAAGCTATAATGTTAAGGGATTATACTAAGGAATTTTCCTTTCTTTTCTAATCTAAAAAAAAATACCTGTTATTTGTATTTTTTATTTCATTAATATATCTAATTTACACGTGTATTGAATAAACCTTAAAAAGAATAAAAAGAACTAATTCTGAGACGTATTTTGGTACCCATTGAACTCATAACTAGCTGTGTTAACGTCTATGTATAATGAATTTTTAAGTTATATCAAATATTATGTAAAATTTATTAAATGTCTAAAAATATCTATTTCTAAATCTATAAATTAAATGGTTTTTATCTCTTAAAAAAATTATATGAATTAAAAAACTATAATTGAAATAAAATGTATGTTATAATATTAATTCATCTTAATAATTCGTCTGGTATTACAATGAATATAAAAGAAATTATGGTTAATAATGATATAATTATAGACATGTAACTATTTATTTTTAATTCATCGTTAGCTTTTAAAGCATTTTCGAAATTTAAATTAAAAATAATTGTTTTTTCAAAAAATCAAACTTCCTTAATCACAAATAAATAATATACTGCACTTATAACACTACTAATTATAGCAATAATTACTAGAAATAAAAATCCTTTGTCAAGCGCTGCACTTAAAATCATCTGTTTTGCAAAGAATCCTATTAAGGGTGGTACTCCTAAGAAAGAAAAAAACGTTATACTTAAGCTTAAGGCAAGAATAATGTTTTTTTTATACAAACCTCTTAGCTGTTTTATAATTTGAATAGGAGAATTTTCTAATTCTTTTAAATTTATCTCCGTCTTTAATTTATCTATATTCTTAGATTGGTTTAATTTTAATCGATAAAGAGAATTCCTGTAGGAGTCTTCACTAGAGTTGGTCTTAGAGTCGATAATCCAGTCAACTTTTATATTTTTATTGGAGTTGGCAGTAGAATTTTTATTCGAGCTAGCATCCGAATCGGCAACACTATGCATGTCGATATTTTTATCACTATCATAGACTTTATAATTTATGTTATCATCCTTTTTATAATTTAGAAAAGATTCAGACTCAGTAGAAAATAGCTTCATTTCATAATTATAAAAATAACCTATTGTTATAAGTATGATAAATCCGTTCAAATTAGTAAATATGTATTGTATAAGATAGAAAAAAAAACCTTGTATGGATTCTATTTGTATTATAGTTAGGCCTAATAAAATAAAACCTAGATGACTAATAGTACTATAAGCTAATATTCTTTTTATTCTATATTGGGATATACCTAAAACTGATCCTATTACCATAGATATTATTGAACTGACTAACAGGTTATTAGTTCAATTTAAGTTAGAATAATAACCTGTAAAGTATACGAATTCTAAAAACAAAATTAAAATGGATATTTTCGGAATTAAAGATATGAACAATGTAATTAAAGTAGGAACATAGTCATAAACGTCTGGACTTCAAAAATGGAAAGGTGCAGCACTTACTTTAAATAAAAAGCCAACGGACATAATAACCATAGCATAGTTTATCTCTAAATTAAGATCATTTGTGTTAAAGCTAGTTTGAATGGCTGTTAATATATATAAACCATCTAAATTCGTATTCGCAGAATTTGCATAAATCAAACTTTGACCCAGTAAGATAATAGCAGAGGATAGTCCACCTAGTAAAAAATATATTAAGCCAGCTTTAGTAGATGTTTCAGAATTTCTATAGATTGTACATATTAAGTACAAGCCATAACTTTGTAATTCCAAGGCTAAAAAAAGGGAGATAAGATCACCACTTGTTATAAGAAAAAAAGAACCTGTTATAATAAATACTACTATTAAAGGATGCTCTAAAATTAGATTTTTTTTTTTTATTTTTAGTAAATTTTTTTCAGAAATTGTATTATTGTTAGAGCTGTTAACGATGTTTTCATAATTATAGAAACTATTTAAACCCAAAATGATAGAAGTAATAGAAAGTAAAAATAAACTTACACTTATATTCGTAAAGCTATAAAAAAATAAACCGCCAAATAACCCAATACTTTTGATAAAAGAAAAAACGTAAGTATTACAATAAAGCAAATAAACTATAAATAATGAAAATAAAGAACCGCGAGCAAAAGGGATACTTTTACTGTTTCCTGACAAAGTGGCAGTAGACAGTATAAAATAAACGATATTGAATAATAACACGAAGGATGTAAGAGACTTGAACTTTTTAGACTTAAACCATTTTTGATATACCCCTTTTTTTGACCTAAATTTTTTAGAATACAGTTTTTTGAATTCACATATTTAATATAGATTATAAGAATTAATACAAACAATGTATAGCTTAGGAAGAAAAGGAATTGAACCTTAGATAGCAATTGCAATTGAGTTTACAGCTCAACCCGTCATACCAAGACCTTTCTTTATTTTTTATTATTTACATTTGTGTAAATATTTTTATAATCTATATTAAATAGATATGTTAGAAAAACTTCTCTTTATTTTTTAATAAAAAACCCTAATAAATTTATGTAGTTAGAAAAAAAAAATTCACTTAAATAAACTAATTAACATCAGTACCGCATTGGCTACAACATTTACCAGGTATCACCCAAACTGTATTTCCTTTAGATAGACAGTTTGGACATTTTCTTCCTGGTACTGGTCGTTTTCTAGGTTCATGTTCGAAAATAGGCTTTTTAGGCGGAGATTTTCTATCGGAATCATAATCTGATTCTTCAGCTAATAAAATTATTAATAATAATACTAATATTAATAAAGGTAAAAATCTTATTCAATCACCAAGTATTTTATTTATGTCATCTATATCTGGTATTACTAATAAAAACCAGGCAAAATAGAAATATAGGCTTATTTCGTTTCTGAAATATTTTTTCCTAGACCTAATTTTATTAGTAATAAAATTTTACCTAAACTATTTTCATATGAAGTTATTAAGGGTACTGTTAATAAAAATTGTAGAAAATATAAAGTAGTAGTAATTTGACCAAATTCTATAAAAGGTGTTTCTACATGTTTAGCACCTAGAAGCATTAACATTGCGAAATTAGCTGTAAATATATAAAAGATTATTTTAGTTATAGGCTTAAATGTAATTCCTTTTAATTTACTTAAATCTGTAAATGACATTGCTAATAATATTAAAATTGCTGAAAACATTGCTATAACACCAAACAATTTATTAGGGATAGATCTTAATACTGCGTAGAAAGGTAAAAGATATCATTCAGGTACAATAGCAGCAGGAGTTTGCATAGGATTGGCCATAACGTAATTTTCACTATCTCCTAAGACATTCGGCATAAAATAAACAAATAAAGATAATATTAATATAAATATAAATATTGTAATTAAATCTTTAAATATAAAATAAGGTGAAAAAACTAATCTATCGTAAAGTCCTGAAAACCCTAAAGGATTACTAGATCCGGATCCTTCATGTAAAGCTACTAAATGCATCAAAGCTAGTGCAGCTAAAATAAATGGCAATAAAAAATGTAATGAGAAAAATCTATTTAAAGTGGCATTATTTACGGAAAAACCACCTCAGATGAACTCTACTATATCTTGGCCCAATCATGGTATGGCACTCATTAAATTAGTTATAACAGTTGCACCTCATAAAGACATTTGACCATAAGGTAAAACATAACCTAAAAATCCCGTAGCCATCATTAATATAAAAATTACAGTACCTATAGCTCATGTTAAAGTTCTGGGTGATTTGTATGATGCATAATAAAGACCTCTACCTATGTGTAAATAAACTAAAAAAAAAAATGCTGAAGCTGTATTAGCATGTAAATACCGTATTAATCAACCATTATTCACATCTCTCATAATGTGTTCAACTGAATTAAAGGCTTCTAACACGCTAGGGTTATAATGCATAGCTAAAGTTACACCTGTAACTATTTGTATCACTAAACAAAATGCTAATAAAGAACCGAAATTTCATGCATATGTCAAATTACTGGGTTGGCTTGCATCAATTAGATAATTATTGACTAATCTCAATAATGGGTTACTTTTTAAAATTCTCATGTTCTTTTCTATGTAAAAAAATTTACCACTTATACCATTAATACTATTAATAATATTAATATTATTCAAAAGCTAAAGTTAAATATAATTACACAATTTAATTAAAATAGCTAGTTTCTCTTATAATTAGTATAACTTTAATCCTCATAAATTGTGTAGTTACTTATTCCAGGATAACTATTTTGAGTATTATTAGCAGACGTATTACCCTGATTATTACTAGTAGGTACAACAGTATTAGCTGAAGCCTGATTACTAGGCACAGGCACACCAGTATTCGCAGAAGCCTGATTACTAGGCACAGGCACACCAGTATTAGCAGAAGTATTATTTCCTAGATTATTACTAGTACTATTACCTCGTTCAAGACTAGGATCATAACCAGGAAAAAAAATTACACCTAATACTCTTCTACCACTAGCATTACTTTCGGGTATTGTACCACCTAGTTGTCTTTGACTTATTCTAGTTCCAGCTTGTCTTTGGAGACCCATTAATCTTAACCTAGCCTCTTGTACTAATCTTGCCTGTTCTCGAGCTTCTGTTATAGATCTTGCAGGGATCCTATCTAATAAATCTCTATTTCCTTGAACAAGTCTTAGTTCTCTTTGTAAAGTACTTATATTAAAATTAATAGATTCTAATTCCAATTCAAAGATTCCTGTTTCGAAAAAATTCTGCCTCTGTCTCAAAACATCTCGCCTTGCAATCAAATTATTAAGTCTCTGATCCAAATCTGCTATTTGATTCGTATAATTCTGTCTTTGATTTACATTTTCATGACATACCCTTTTTTTGACCTAAATTTTTTAGAATATAGTTTTTTTAATTTATATATTAAAAATACATTATAATTAATACAATCAATGTATAACTTAGGAAGAAAAGGAATTGAACCTTTGATAGCAATTGCCATTGAGTTTACAGCTCAACCCGTCATACCAGCAAACGGGACCTTCCTTTACTTTTTTTTTTAATATTTTTTATTAATACTTGTTTTTTTATCGTTTATATTTTTTTTTATTTTTTTTATTTAATATTTACATCTATATTTAGTAAATAATATATTTATAAATAAAAAACTTCTTTCTTTAAAAAATAAAAATCCTAAAAATTTAGCCTTTTTTTTATAGAAAATTAGTCTAATTATATTAATAATTAACTAGCGTACCACATTCCCTACAACGACAACCAGGTATCGTCCAAACTAATTTTCCTTTATCTAAACAGTTTGGACATGGTTTTCCTGGTACTGGACGTCTTCTAGATTCATGCTCAAAAATAGGCTTTTTAGGGGGAGATTTTTTATCAGATTCAGAATCTTCAGCTAATAAAATTATTAATAAAACTATTATTAATAATGGTAATACGGCAAATAAAAAGGATATTCTTGAATCTAATTCAAGAAGTGGTAATAAACACCCCTTAGTCAACTGTGACTAATTGGGTGGAGCATCAGGCGGGGGCTGATTAGGTGCCGGCCCACCCGGATTAGGTTTAGGGCCTTTCAGTAATAATATGTACAAAAATAGACTAAATATTAATATAGCTGAAAGGGTAAATAAGAATATAGAATTAGTCAATAATAGCCTTGAAATATCTAATTCAAGAAGTGGCAATATATATCCCCCAAAGTTAGATATATTAGACCATTTAACTTTTGCATCTAGATAATTTTCTCTATAAGTAATCATTTTTTTTGCAAAATCTTCTTCAATGTTTTCTTTCAAATATTCTTTATTTGTAATAATTATAGCTCCAACCATAGCTAATAATAAAATTATTGATGCTAATATTAATCACATGAAATAACTAGTATATAATATACTACCTATTACCATAATATGTGAAATATCCATTATGTTTTCTCAACCTTTAGATGTTACCGCAAATGTGTTATTTCAAAGAGAGTAAGAAAATAAATTTAGATTTGAAAAATTTAATATACTTAGGAATAATATTAATATACATAACACTATACTATTTCAATTATCACTTAACAATTCTGATATTCTTATGTTTATAAGCATCAGTATAAATAAAAATAAAATAGATATAGCACCTACATATACTAATATATAGGATAAAGCTAAGAAATTTAAACCCAATATCATTAGTATATAAGATAATAACACAAATAGACCTATTAAAAATAAAACAGAATAAATAGGATTTGAAACAATTACTACCCAAATACTACATAAAATAGCTATAAGTGATACGATAAACAATAATTCAATTGAATAACCGTAAGTATATCCCTCATTCAATAAAAGAATATTTTCATGAGGTATGAATAAAATAGATGAAGCACTCATAGGTACACTAGCTAAATTTACATTTATAACATTGTTTTTTTTAGACGCTAAAGTAATAGTACCTAATAAAATTAGAATTAACATATTGTTATCATAATATGTTAAATATGGAATAGAAATATAAAAAATTAAACCTATTAAGATATATAAAGCATAAGATGTTACAATACCAGTATCTAATTTACCTATATTTTTACTTACATGTATCAGACCTACTTCTAGTCCATAAGGACCAACTAATTCAATAGAACCTTTATCTAGTATTTTAGTGGTTTGACCCCCAAAATTCAAGATAACATTAGTAATATATCTATTGTAAAATAATTCAATTAAAAATCTTTGGTTAAAGAAACCAAAAACATTATAACCAAATCTAGAGAATTTAAATTGAAGTAACACAGAAGGTATGTATTCAGATATAACAATAGATATAATGCTTAATGAAATAGTTAAAATTAAAGGTAAAAGTTTAAAAAATTTTCTTACCGCAAATTCTGTATCTAATAATATTTCATGCGAAGGGTGTATGAATAATGCATTATCCATGAAAAAACTAGATCCTAATCCTATGAATATGTCTTTAGTTAAAAATCCAAAGAATATAGAAAACAATGCTAAAATTATTAAAGGTATACTCATATATAAATCACCTTCATGAGCTTGTTTATAGTTTACAAGAGAACCATTAGGATTACTTAAAAAAGTTAGATATAAAACTTTTACTGAGTATAATGTAGTAAACATAGCACCTATAGTAGCTATGAAATATACCACAGTACCTGAAAAGTAAAATTGTCCATATGCTGATTCTAAAATAAGATCTTTAGAGTAGAATCCTGTCATGAAGGGGAATGCGATCAAACTTAAAGAAGCTATTAACATTACTGTGTAAGTTAAAGGTAAAAAACATATTAAGCCCCCATATCTTCTGAAATCTTGATTATCTGCTACGGCATGTATAACAGACCCGGCTCCTAGGAATAATAATGCTTTATAAAAAGCATGATTTATTAAATGGAATAGTGTGATATTATATGAAGATAAACCAATAGCTATAACCATCATACCCAATTGACTCATTGTGGAATAGGCTATAACTTTTTTTATATCTTGTTGGAATAAACCTATAAGAGAGCTAAACACTGTTGTAATAGCACCTAATCATAGACATAATAACAACACTGTAGAACTGTATTCTATTAACGGTGATGAACGCATTAACAAATATACACCTGCCGTAACCATAGTTGCAGCATGTATTAATGCAGAAACGGGTGTAGGACCTTCCATAGCCATAGGTAATCACACGTGTAAACCTACCTGAGAACTTTTTGCCATAGCCCCTATTAATAAACACACGCCTATGATTGTTAATATATGTTCATTCATAAAAGGACTTAACGAAAATACTGTAGAATAATTAAGATCCCCAAAAGATCAGAGTATGGCGAATAATCCTAAAGTTAAAAAAGTATCACCTACTCTATTTGTTAGAAACGCAGAAAGAGAACTTTGATTTGCTGCTATTCTAGTAAATCAAAAACTAACTAACAGATATGAACAAACTCCTACACCTTCTCAACCTACAAACATTAATAAAAAATTGTTAGCTGTTACAAGTATTATCATCATAAAAGTAAATAAACTTAAGTAACTAAAAAATCTTTGGTTATGTGGATCATGACTCATATATCCTATAGAATAAATATGAACTAAGGAAGATATTACAAGTACTGGTATTAACATAGATACTGTTAATGAATCAAAGTTAAACTCCCAAGAAATATCTAAAAATTCTGAGTCTATTCATCTAAATAGTTTGAAGTTAACTGCTATATTGTTAAAACCTACTTCAATGAATGTAACAATAGCTAAGAGAGTGCTTAAAATTACACATGTACATGTAATTAATTGTGATCCTGATATACCAACTTTTCGCCCAAAAAAACCTGAAAGAATTGACCCTAACAAGGGTAATATAATAATAGTCAAGTACATTTATTTAAATTCAATTGTGATATTACCTCTTAATCTATAAAAAGCCACAAGTATAGATAAACCTATAGCTGATTCGGCTCCTGCTATAGTTATTATATAAATAGCAAAAGTTTGTCCTAAAATATCATCAAAATAGAATGAATTAATTAAAATTAAAAAAGTAATAGATAATAACATTATTTCTATAGAAATAAGCATTAAAATTATATTTTTTCTATTTAAAACAAATCCTAAAATTCCTACTAAAAAAATCATAAATGAAATATACATAAGAAAAAAATATTGTGTGTTTACCTGTAAAAAGATCTGAAAAATTTAATATAAAAGTCTTACGAGTGAAAGTAAAAGCGTTCAGCCTAATAAGGCTAATTTATGTTTATATAATTAAAAAAAATAAACAATATCCGAATATATTTTTAACTATATATTAATCATTACAATCATATATAGTTAATAGAAAGAAAAGGAATTGAACCTTTGGTAGCTATTGCCGTTGAATTTACAACTTAAGCCATCTTACCAAAATCTTCCTTTTTTTTTTTATAATGGATTTATAGATTAAAAAAGCTAATAGGGGTGTTTATAAAAAACTAAGTATTATATAGCTATTTTTAGCCTAAAATAAATTTCAATTCAGAAAATTGCAACTAAAAAAATAAAGCCTAAAATAAACATAAGACAATACTTTTTTATCAAAAAGAAATCACAAATCACAAAATTGCGACTAAAAAGTATTACCAAATAATATTTCTATTATTATATCCACAATAATAAAAAAAGAAGCTAAAGTTAAATTTAGCTACACAATTTAATTACAATAGCTAGTTTATCTTATAACTACACAATTTAATTAAAATAGCTAGTTTCTCTTATAATTAGTATAACTTTAATCTACATAAATTGTATAGTTACTTCTTCCAGGGTAACTATTTTGAGTATTATTAGCAAACGTATTACCCTGATTGTTATCAGTAAGTACGCCTGTATTCGCTGAATTCTGATTACTAGGCACAGGCACACCAGTATTCGCAGAAGCCTTATAACTAGGCACAGGCACACCAGTATTAGCTTCAGTATTATTTCCTTGATTAAAACTAATCACATATATAATGTTGGTTTTTTTATAGCTAATTACTAGTAGCACATTATTTAATACTATATTCTTTAAAATTTAGAATCTTTTACATTGTTTTTTTTAGTGTTATAAGGTTTTATATATTTATCCTTAATTTACTGGTTAATTAATCAATGTAAAAATTTCTCTAACTTTAGTGATTCTATTACAATTGGCATAGAGCTATGTAAAATTCCACATATTTCAGAACATTGCCCGTACATAGTACATTCTCTATTCATTAATACAGATATTTGATTTAATCTACCTGGATACGCATCGCATTTTATACCTAAAGAAGGTACAGCTCAACCATGTATTACATCGCCAGCTGTTACAATAAAGCGAATATGAGTTTCTTCTGGTAACGTTAATCTGTTATCTACTTCTAACAATCTTTGTCCACCTTTTTCTAAATCCGTTTCTGGCACTAAATAGGAATCATATTCTATAAACTCGTTTTCTGTATTTAAAAAATCAGCATATAAATAACTTCAATACCATTGATGTCCTTCAACTAAAATGGTTATATTAGGGTCGGTCACTTCATCCATTAAGTATAGTAATTTAAAACTAGGGAAAGCGATTAAAATTAAAATCAAAGCTGGAGTTATAGTTCAAATTAATTCTATAAGTGTACCGTGGTTTAAATATTTATTACTTATAGGTGACTTTGTTTCAACAAAATTTAAGACTATTGATACTAATATTCAGCCTACTCCAAATAATATAATAACTAAATAAAACATAATGTTGTTATGTAATTCCACTAAAGCTTCCATTTGAGGACTAGCACTATCTTGAAAGTATAGACCTCAAGGACGTGGAGCATCACATAAGGATATGAGGTTATTTCATATCCTTATTAAGTTATTTAAGTCAATTATATTCAATAAAGAAAGCGAAATACTTTGTAAAGGTAAACTCACAAAAGCATGTGGTTTTGGTGGACTACTTAAACATCACTCTAAACTAGTATAGGATTTTTCTAATAAACTTTGTAAATAATCAGTATAAAATTGAGGAGTATATCAAGGATATCTTGATACTGCTTTACCTTGTACTAGTTGAATATATAAGACATATAAAAATAATCAAGTAGCTATTACAGAGATAATGGATCCGAAACTACTTACTAAATTTCAACCTGCAAAAGCATCAGGATAATCACTAATTCTTCTAGGCATACCTTGTAAACCTAAAAAGTGTTGAGGAAAGAATGTAACATTAACACCTATAAATAAAATTCAAAAATGAACTTTACCTAACATTACATTATAATTTAAACCTAATATCTTAGGTATTCAAAAATATCATGCACTAAATAGCGCAAAAACTGCACCCATACTTAATACATAATGAAAATGAGCTACAACATAATATGTATCGTGGAAAGCAATATCTAGTGAAGCGTTTGCTAAAACAACTCCACTTAATCCTCCTATTGTAAACATAAATACAAAACCCAAAGCAAATAGCATGGAAGGTATTAAATGTAATGAACCTCCATAACAAGTTGCTAATCATGAAAATATTTTTATACCGGTAGGTACAGCGATTATTAATGTAGCTGCTGTAAAATAAGCCCTTGTGTCAACATCTAAACCAACAGTATACATATGGTGACTTCAAACCACGAAACCTAACACACCTATAGACATCATAGCATATACCATACCTAAATAACCAAACACACTTTTATTCGAACTAGCTGAAATAGTAGTACTTACTATTCCAAATCCAGGGATAATTAATATATAAACTTCAGGATGACCAAAAAATCAAAAAAGGTGTTGGTATAAAATAGGATCACCACCTCCGGCAGTTTCAAAGAAAGATGTGTTAAAATTTCTGTCTGTCAAAACCATAGTGATGGCACCTGCTAAAACAGGTAATGATAATAGCAATAGAACAGCAGTGACCAGGACTGCCCACCCAAACAAAGCCAATTTATGTAATCTAATACCAGGGCTTCTCATATTCAAAATCGTTGTGATGAAATTCATAGCTCCTAATAAACTACTTACCCCAGATAAATGCAAACCAAAAATTGCTAAATCTACGCTAGGACCACTATGGCTTTGAATTCCTGATAGAGGGGGGTACAGAGTCCATCCTGTACCTGCACCGTTTTCTATTCCACCCGCAAATATAAATAAGAATAGACTTGGAGGCAATAACCAAAAACTTATATTATTAAGTCTTGGAAAAGCCATATCAGGTCCACCTACGAGTAATGGTAAGAGAAAATTCCCGAAACCGCCTATCAGGGCCGGCATTACCATAAAGAATATCATAACGATGGCATGACTTGTGATAATACTGTTATATAGCTGATTATCAGCTATAAACTGAACTCCTGGACCAGATAACTCTAGCCTAATGAGTACCGAGAAAGCTGTACCTAAAAGTCCCGAGAATAGGGCAAATATTAGATACAGTGTTCCGATATCCTTGGCATTAGATGACATAGACCATCGTTCCGTTCATTGGGAGCTTATCTGGTCGCTTACTTCTTTTACTTCTTTTATACTCTCTCTATTAGTATATTCAGCGCTGACGCTGGTCTTACCGTGAGCCTTGCCGAGGACCTCGCCGCCGACCTCATCCTCCACGTTAGTAGCTTTATGCAAATATTAAAAGCTACTAACTCTAGCAAAAATTTAATCATTACTAGTAAATATAAAGAGATATTTACTGAAAGCAATAGATAAATTATTTATCATACCATATCTTATACAAATTTATTTGATATAAAGGCGTTTAAGTAACCCCCCCCCCTAAACCTTATGAAAACTCTTATGATTTTTCATGATGAAGTTGACTTAATTTTTTAAGATCGCGTATTTCGTCGATCTTAGACAATAAATAAGAAGTTTCAGGCATTTTAGATGGAACTTTTAAATCCAATCCTTTAGTATATAGATTATGAAGTTTACCATGTTGACTTTCCATGAGATTATGAATTATCTCCATTTTTTTTAGGACATGATTAGTAGTATCTTCAGGCAAAGCTTCATAAGTTTCTATACCAAAAGCACCTTTACTATCTCATATAACTACAACCTGAAATTCTTCAGCTATCTTATTAAATTGAAGTACAAAGCCTTTATAGTGTCCTAGGATACTATCAATATTAGACAATATATCTTTAAGTATAGTTATGTCCTCCATACAACTTTGCAAAGATAAAGTCACAAAAGCATAAGCTTTAGGTGGGGTAGTTAAACATCATTCTAAATTTCTATAAAATTTATACAAGATAATCTGCAGATAATTTTTATAAGTAGGAGTTAGAGTTATGAATAGATAAATTACACACAGAAGTAAGAAGTTCATCATAATAGTATTGTCACAAGCCATGTGTGCTGGCTTTATTAAGTTGTTTTTGAAACCTGAGATATAGCTATATAAACTAGTATAAATTGTTATATTATCTAGGACTATGAAACTAAATAATCATAAACCTCTAAATGTTCTTAGCATTAAAATAATTATTGTAATAACTCTACTTCAAAGTTTTGTATTAAATAGAAAAGCCAATACTAAATTAGTATTTAGTGCATTATAATAAGAAACAATAGAGGATAAATTCATTAATAGCTAAATTAAAATTAAATTATAAAGTAATTTTAATTAATTGCCATCAACTATTCATTATAATGAATTAAAAAAAAGGATTTTAATGTTTATATGAAGCATTTAACTTGTTAAATGCTGATAACTGCTCTATTATTTTAGAGTTGTATTCGGGTTTAACAAGTTTTATATTGTTTTCAATAGAGTGAGCTTTCTGAAACAAATTATTTATTTCAAAACCTTGACTTTTAATTAATTTGTCCATTATTTGTATTTTTTTAGTTATTTCTTTTTCTACTACACTAGGCATATTACCAGGTACATCGATAGACATATTCCCAGCCGAATCTGTTATAACATTAATTTCATGAGTTTGTACTACAACATGAAACTGATCTATAAATTGAGATAATTTAGGTAACATATAATCTAAACTAGATAATATATCAGTTAATTCACTTAAACAACTTTGTAAAGGCAAATCTATATTAGGGTGTGGTTTTTTAAGACTATTTAAATATACATACGGAAGTATTAAAATTCCCCCACTTAGAAGTAAAAAATTCACCATAGTCTCATGAATATTTTCTATAATTCAACCAAAACAATTTATACTAGTATCAATCTCTATATCTATATCTAGGCACAAAAGCAACAAACGTAACCCTTTTAATAGTCTATAGACAAAAATAAGTACTGAAAAACCTGTACTTACAGGTGTATTTACAGGTGTAATTACAAACTTTGTATTAAATGTAGTAATCAAACCGAAATGAACCTTTCTACAATTTAATTTAAAGAAAAGATATTATATAGCTAAAGTAGTCTATAATAAACAAAATCTTAATTTACTCTAATACAGTTTAACTATATAATCACATATATAGTTAATAGGAAGAAAAGGAATTGAACCTTTGATAGCAATTGCCATTGAGTTTACAGCTCAACCCGTCATACCAACAAACGGGACCTTCCTTTATTCTTTTTTTTTATTTTTTATATTCGAATACTTACGTTTTTATATTCGAATACTTATGTTTTTTTTTATTTTTTTATTTTTTTTTAGTTTATATCTATAATATGAAACTTTATTACCGTACTTTAGTAAAACCTAAACATATAAAATATATATTTTAGTTATATTTAACCTGATTTATGTTTATATATAATGATACTCATATAAAGACTATAAGATGGCTAGTTTTGCATTTTTATATAAAATTATTTTCTGTTAAACCATCAAAAATTTTTATTTAAAAAGAGAATAGTGCCAGATTTTCCTTCAATAAAAAAAATTTTTTAAAGACAGATATTTTATAACATGATATATATATATATGTGCATAATAATTAAAATATATTATTATTTTAGGAATAATTTATTAATCTAGTACCAGGAAAGAAAGTCGAATTCTTATCTTTAATGCATGAAATTAATGTTCTAACCAATTGAACTATCTTGGCTTTAAGTTAAAAAAAAGCTTTTTTTATCCCCTATAATTACAGAATGATGGGGATAAATTACAGTTATCCCCGAAGACAACAATATTTAAAAGTGGAAGTTCAAAAGGATTAATAGGTTCTATACCCATAGAAGGTCATTGACTTCCTAATTCAATAGTAGGAGATAGTGCATTATGGGAATAAGCTCAGAAAATTGCTAAGAAAAACAAAGCTTCAGAGACAATAAATAATGCTACTCATATTAAGTCCTTTTTGTACTGCTAAAGTGTGGTTACCTAAATATGTACCCTCACTTATAATATCTCGGAATCAAAATGACATGGATAAAGTTAAAGTTATAAAAGAAATATATAGGTTAAAATTAGCATATTCGAAGTTATGCACTATGGAAATATGCTCAGAAAATTGCTAAGAAAAACAAAGCTTCAGAGACAATAAATTATGCTACAATCATATTAGGTCCTTTTTGTATAGCTAAAATGTGATTACCTAAATAAGTACCTTCACTTATTTAAATAGAGTAGTTCTATGATATGAAACCAAAAAAATATATATTATATACATTAAAATATAATTATGATCATAAGTAGCATGGGCTAACATTATACCGATGATTAATCATACTCCTGTAACTAGCCATATGTCAAATATGTTATAAAATTTTTGCATATTTATATATATAAATATTGATTTTTCATATAAATAAATTAATATTAATAAAACGAAAATGATATTAAAGCTAAATAGGTCTAAACGCCAGAAAAAAGAAAAAGATGTATTTAATATTAATATATTATTAATAAATAAGATAGAACAATGGAAAATAGTTGAATTATGAAACTTTCGCATTTTTTATTTGTTATCTCATACATAAGAACAAATCGATAATATTATATATATTGAAAATAAATATAATAGATCAGTTAAAAACGATAGAATTATGTAAATTAGTCATGTATTTGTTGAAACTCATACATTATGTGTTATATAAAAATATTTAAGAACGATATATCAAAAGAGACACGCTATAATGTAAGCCGTCTAGAATAATAGAAGGATATACCCCCAATATTACTGTAAATATAACAAGGGTTAATAGAATAATAAATTCACGTTGATTTAAATCAGGTATATTAATTACAAAATATTTAGAATACTTACCTCCAAATGCTATTCTATTATACATATAAATAGTATATGCTGCAGAAAAAACTATAGAAGAGCTAGCAAAAATACCTAATAAAGGTAATCTTTCGAAAGTACCGTAAAGACTTAAAAATTCTCCTATAAAATTTAGAGATAAAGGAGTACCTGCATTGCTTAAACAAAGAATAAAGAAAAATATAGAAAACAAAGGCATTAACTGAGTTATACCTCTATAAAAAGTTATTAATCTAGTCGATGATCTATCGTATAAAATACCTCCAGCACATATAAATAAACCACTAGACACAAAACCATGAGCCAATCCTAAGACGATTCCACCTTCTATACCTTGAATTGAATTACTAAATAAACCTAATAAATAAACAGAAGCATGAGAAACGGAACTATAAGCTATGAGTTCTTTAATATCTATAGTTCTCAAAGTACTAAAACTGGCGTATATGATAGTGATTACACCTATTATATATACAATATATGTATAATTCATTGAAGCTTTAGGTAGTAAAGGTAATATTAGACGAAGTATTCCATATAAACTTAATTTTAGGACAATTGCTGCTAATATAATACTTCCGCCTAATGGTGACTCAACGTGAGCTTTTAATAATCATGTGTTTAAAAAAATAGTAGGTGTTTTTACTGCAAAGGCTATAAAGATACCATAAAATAAAAATAACTGTGTATTATAGTTAAAATTAGTTTTATATAAACCATCAAAATCTGTAGTACCCATTATTGAATTCATACTAAGTATCGATAATAATAGAAATAATGAGCCAAGTAGAGTATATAAAAATAAATAAAAACTAGCCCTTACTTTATTACTGGAACCATATATACCTATTAATAAAAATAATGGGGGTAAAATACTTTCAAAAAAAATATAAAACAAAAAAACATCTAAAACTAAAAATACTGCTAATAAAAGTGTTTCTAGTAATAACATTATAACAAAATATAATTTTACATTGTTATGTATAGATGTTCAACTAGATAATATAGAAATAGGTAATATAATTGTTGTTAACAATACAAAATAAATAGATATACCATCAATACCCAAATAAAAATTAAATCCATTAATTTCATGATGTTCTTGAACAAATTGGTATTGATTAAAACTATAATCAAAAAAGATAAAAATAAAAAGTGATAATATTAAATTAAATAAGGATACTAATAAAGAAATAGATTTATACATATGTGTATTATTACTATTAAAAAATAGATTTGTAATTAGAAAGAAAATACCTATCAAAGGTGTTAATAATAGGAATAAAAGCATATTTTTGTAATTAAATAATTAACATCCCTTATAAGTATATACTCAAATTTAGGTAATTTTTTTATAATTGTAATAATTAAGATTATATAAAAGGTGCTATTTTATATATTAAATTTTTAAATACATTCAAATAAAATTATATCTTATACATAAACCCTAGATTTTTATTGTATTTTCAATAATTTATTATTATATTATCTATTTTTTTTTTTTACATGATAAATATCCATGTAGAACATAAGTATTTGTTGACAAAGCTCCAGCTCCCCTATCCACAGGAGAAATGAGATAAGATAAATAAGGACCAAGAGCGATTAAAATACTGATAGCAATTATGTTTTTATTTTCCATATTATAACTTAAAAGGTAACCATTAGACGGTAATAAAAAAAAGTAATGCAGATGAATAAGATAAGCTTATTACACTAGCAAATCTCTTTAAAAGACACAATATATATAACCCATCATAGAATTACATACATAAGTCGCCAACAATATGCTATTCCTATTTAACCTGCTCCTATACTCTTAAAAGAATTAGTAGTCGTAGGAACAGTCGCAGTTTCTGTCACGGTTTGAATAACTTTGGAGAGTAGTAGCAGTTGTAATCTCTGTTACAGTTGTTGTAGGTATGTACATAAGCATCGGGTTATATATAGTAAAGATAAAACTATTACCTTATCAATCTCGTGTTGTATCTATAGCTCTTAGACTATTGCCAAGACCTTATAAAAATTGAGTATTAACTACTTCTATAGTCCAAGCATTAACTTCTCTCGTGATAGAGGGGTCAGGACTAGCTCACATATCTCCGGTAACATCCAAATTTGAAAATAAAGTAGAAATTGTCTAATCAGGGTTGAAAAAAACTTGATGTGTCATACCTTTTTTACCTAAAATAAAATATAATTTTATAAATTATAATAAATCTAATTTATTTATTTAATTAAATTATATCTTTATACAATATATACATTTAAATTTTTTATTTGTAACTAAATATTTATTAAGAGTTTCTGGTATAAAAGTTCCTTAAAATTTTATTAGTTGAAAGACCTTTTACCATATACATAGATTGAAGCGGATAAAGGATTCGCACCTTTCCGGTTTTGGGCATGAGCCAAATATGCTACTATTACATCAATCCGCATTAATATTATAAATACTTTAAGGAAATTATAAAAAGTTAAATTAATTATATTGTTAAATTTATTAATCTAGTACCAGGAAAGAAAGTCGAATTCCTATCTTTAATGCATGAAATTAATGTTCTAACCAATTGAACTATCTTGGCTTTAAGTTAAAAAAAAAGCTTTTTTTTTATCCCCTATAATTACAGAATGATGGGGATAAGTTACAGTTATCCCCGAAGACAACAATATTTAAAAGTGGAAGTTCGAAAGAATTAATAGGTTCTATACCCATAGGAGGTCATTGACTTTCTAATTCAATAGTAGGAGATAGTGCACTATGGAAATAAGCTCAGAAAATTGATAAGAAAATCAAAGCTTCAGAAACAACAAATAATGCTACAACCATATTAAGTCCTTTTTGTACTATTTTTATTTAATAAAATTAAATAATATAGTTCTATGATAAAAAATCATAAAAAATAGAATATTAAGTTTTTTTTATACTATTTTGTACTATTTTCATTTAATCTTATTAAAGTATATAGTTCTATGATATGAAATCATAAAAACCATACTATATACATGAAAATGTTGTAATCACATGGAGCTAAGATTATACCGATTAATAATCATATATATATATGAATAATATGTCACCTATTTCATCAAAATTATCTATATATATATATATATAACAATATTTATTTTATATATAAATAGATTAATATTTATAAAACAAAAATTATATTAAAGCTGAATATGTCTAAACCTCAGACATTATAACATAATGTATATAATAATATTATATGAATATTAAATAAAGAGCTATAAATTTTGCATAAAGTTTGATTAGCTTCCTCAGTAGTAAATGGAAATAAATAAAAATAATCATACAACATCTACAAAATGTCAATATAATATTCCAGACTCTAAGCCTAAATGATGATTTTCTGTTATATGATAAGCTAAGGTTCTTCATAAGCCTACAGCTATAAAGGCAGTACCGATTATAACATGTAAACCATGAAAACCAGTGGCAAAATAAAAACAGGAACCAAAAACACCATCACTTAATGTAAAAGATGAAACTGTATATTCAATACCTTGAAATGCTGTAAAGATTATAGCTAATATAATAGTATAAGCTAAGCCATATAAGCTTCCTTTTCTATCCCCTTTAATTAAAGAATGATGGGCATATGTTACAGTTATCCCCGAAGACAGTAATAGGATAGTATTTAAAAGTGGAAGTTCGAAAGGATTAATAGGTTCTATACCCATAGGAGGTCATTGACTTCCTAATTCAATAGTAGGAGATAGTGCACTATGGAAATAAGCTCAGAAAATTGCTAAGAAAAACAAAGCTTCAGAGACAATAAATAATGCTACACCCATATTAAGTCCTTTTTGTACTGCTAAAGTGTGGTTACCTAAATATGTACCCTCACTTATAATATCCCTGAATCATAATGACATGGATAAAATTAAAGTTATAAAAGAAATATACAGGTTAAAATTAGCATGTTCGAAGTTATGCATGGTTGATACACCTGTTGTAGTTAAAGTGAATAAACTAATACAAGTTAAAATAGGTCAAGGTGAAGGTGACACTAAATGAAAAGGGTGTGCTTGAAAGAAAGACCTTTGTGATACAATCATTTTTTTTTGTTATCTCATACATAGGAACAAATCGATAATAATAAATATATTTAGTAGTCAATAGCTATCTATAAATATCTTATTAATATACTTAATATATTAATAAAAGAAATATTTATAAAAAAAAAAGAAGTATTAGAATAAAAAAGAAGTATTAGAATAAAAAAGAAGTATTAGAATAAATCTAATTTCTTTATTGTAAATTAAATTATATATATATTTATACAATAAAAACACTTAAAATTTTTATTTGTAACTAAATATCGATTAAATGTATCTGGCATAAAAGTTCATTAAAAAATTTCATTAGTTGAAAGATCTTTTACCAGATACATAGGTTGAAGCGGATAAAGGATTTGCACCTTTTCGGTTTTGGGCATGAGCCAAATATGCTACTATTACATCAATCCGCATTAATATTATAAAGACTTTAAGGAAATTATAAAAAGTTAAAATAATTATTATATTGTTAAATTCATTAATCTAGTACCAGGAAAGAAAGTCGAATTAAACAGAAATTAAACAGAAATTAAACAGAAATTAAACAAATATTTATGTAAAGAAATATTAATTTAAATAGCGCCGGGGTATTGTGGCTCTTAAATTTTTCCCGTGCAATTTCCACTACACGAACCGTATTTCGACTTAACACCAATTAAAGTCATGCATACGAAGGTTAAGAGTCAAATTATTTAAACATCAATATTTATGAATCAAAATCAATAGTAACCAAACTTATTGCACATACTTCTTTCAGCGCCTGACGAGTGGTTAGTACCCATCTGAGATTCAATTCACCGTGCCGTAATTAAACACGATTACTAGTAATTCCTTTTTCATGCAGTCGAGTTTCAGACTACAATTCATTTTTTTTCCAATTTTATGGGGTTAGCTAAAATTTCCATTTTTGCATCCCTTTGTATAGGTATATGTGGCACGACTATAGCCCAAAATAATTAAGGTCATGATGACTTGTCTTAATCCCTATTATGCTTCCACGAAGTCGCAGAAGAAAAACGCCTTATATAATATAAAATTAAAAAATATAAAGAGGGTTATACGCTAATTACTGAATCTAATCATTTCTCACGATATTAGCTAAAGACAGCCGTGCAACACTTGTAAAAAGTATATCTGTTAAGTCCCCGAAAAAAGGGGTCTGAGAAATAAAGGACTAACAGAAATGTCATGGTTATCCTTAATTTTGTCAGTGTTTAGCTGACAAATAAAGAACAATTCATAATGATACAATTTATTCAAATTTTGGTAAGGTTCTTCGCGGGCTATCGAATTAAATATCATACTTCACTACTGGTTTCAGACACGGTCTAATGATTTCAGTTCCTGCGTTGCCACATTACTCTTGAGGTGGAATGCTTACACTTTCATTTATATAATCAGTAAAAACATAAAAAAAGCAATCAGCTTTTTATTAAACTATATTTCAATAACCCAATCATATGGCATTCATAATTTACTGCAAGGACTATTAGGGTATCTAATCCTATTCGTTACCCAAGCCTTCGTCCCTCAACGTCAGTTTTTACATAGAATTCTGTTTTCACCTTTACCTGTCCAAATGGTATCAACGAATTTCATCTCTACACCACCGTTCAGATATTAATCCAGTAAAAAGAGGGAATATTGTATTCCTATTATAAAAATAAGACAATATTAATTATAATTATTGTAATAAGTCGACATTACAATAAAACAATACAGTACGAATTATTTTTAAATTTAGAACGCAACACACCATTCAAAAAAAAAAGTAACTTATTTGAATTTCTTAATACTAAACTTTAAATTCCTATATAAAACTCTAGTAAATACGTACCTTATTCAGGCTATAAATACCGTCTAGGTACCCTTTAAACCTAATAAAGATGAATAACACTTGTCTCCCCTGTATTACCGCGACTGCTGGCA
>NW_022983607.1:6366-12637 GCF_010093885.1 Aplosporella prunicola CBS 121167 | reverse complement strand
TTAACTACTACCTGCCCAAGATATAACGAACATCTTAAAGCAAATTTCTTTTTTTTTTTAGTTCTATTAAAATTAATAAAACATAATTTATAAGGTATTTTATGCCTTACTTTAAGGTAGACATTTAATCTTTTACTCACCTGTACACTACTTTTAAAAATAAAATTAAACGTACAATTAGCATGTGTTAAACATTTGGATAGCGTTAAATCAGAGCCATCACCAAACTCAAAACAAATTTTAAAGAATAAGTGGTTTGAACACCTAACCTACCGTATGTAAAACGGTTGCTCTCCCTGTTAAGCTAATTCCTTTGTATTTTCCTTTGTTAAGCTAATTCCTTTATGAAGTATTTAATAATTTAAACTTATTTAAATAAGATTATAATATAGCTACTATTATTTATTAAAATATAGTAAAATATAATGTATAACCTTTTTTTTTTTAAGAATCTTATTCGTCCTTTTTACAAAAGGATCTTTTATACCTTTTACAGTTTTTTTATATAAAAATATTTGTCTTGTTTTTTATAAAGAAAAAATACTAAAAGCTAAAAATTGATGTTATGCAATAATTCCGAAAAATTGATATTAAATTTATAAAAATTATTTTTCTTCTTTTTTTTTTGTACAAAAGTATTTATCTTTTTATATAAAATTATTTCTCTTCTTTTTTGTGCAAAAGTATTTATCTTTTTTTTATATAAAAGTATTTATCTTCTTTTTATATAAAAGTATATATCTTCTTTTTTTTATAAAAGTATTTATCTTCTTTTTATTTAAAAGTATTTATATAAAATTTTTTATATTATTTTTGTAGATATTACATAGCCAAGTACTAAAAATCTGAACCTCTATAATAATAAACAAATTACTAAAAATTACGCATTGGTGTTATTTTGGTATAAATTACATAGCCAAATCCTAAAAATTCTAATTTTAATGCATCTTAATATGAGAATGCGTGTAATGTTCCTAAATAAACTAAAATAATCTTCAGAGTTATAACCTAATCTACGCTGCATGGAAGCCATTATTTTTATTTATACTATAGTAATATACGCTATGGATAATAATACTGGAACAGTTAAAGATAGTATTCCTACAAGAGATCTAAGCTGAGTATAATATTCAAGAATATTAGCTAAATACCGCGTTGTGCTTCAATAAAAAAAAATTAAAAGAATTATGTAAAACATAAATATCCTAATGTCAATAGCTGAAAAGTAGAAAAGCTAAAAAGTATAAAAGAAAAAATGGTGTTTTAATCATCATCACCCTTATAATCAGCAAATTCTTCTTCAGGGGGTTTGCGTAATCATCTAATAATGATCCATATCTTTAATTACCAGGTCCTGCATTTTCGCGAGATTCATGATAGCTCTCATTACTAGGCTTTAATTTTTGCAAGATTTATCAGAGCTTTGATTGCTAGCCCCACATCTTCTACAGATTCATTAAAACTTTGATTGTTAGCCCCACATCTTCTACAGATTCATTAAAACTTTGATTGCTAGCCCCACATCTTCTACAGATTCATTAAAGCTTTGATTGCTAGCCCCACATCTTATACAGGTTTACTAAAGCTTTGATTACTAGAACTCGCACCACTTTCATATTCTGCATAATTAGTCACCATTATCCCCTCATCACTGGTAGTTTAGGTGAATTATACAATTTATCATCTAAGATTCTTTCAATACGTCTTAAATTACCCGCTTTTTCACTGATTGATTTTCGTATTTTTCGGTTATCTTCCTTAACATCATTATGTAGGTTCTTTATCTACTCAATAAAATTTTTAACCATTTCAGTGAAATTGGGTACACTTTCCATATTTTTTTATTACTCTATCGTAAGACTCGTCAGCAATATCTTGTACATCTGTTAAAGCTGTAGATAAAGCTGTATACCATTTAATATCTTTATCGTCCTGAATATCTGTAATATTACCCGGTAAATCTGAATTATCAGCCACATAATATAAGTAACGATTACCCTTTCTAGCTACCATTTCCTCTAAAATAGCCTTATTTTTGTTGGTTATATAAGTTCAAATCTTATAAATATCAGGAAATCTTTCTGTTAAACTATTTTCAAGATCTTCTAACTTTATAATTATTTATCAGTCTAAATCCTCATTTGACTTGTATTTATCTTCAATCTCTTTGGCAATTATTTTTTTTTCTCTAAACGATTCCTCCTTATTTAGCTTATTTTGTTCTTTCATTCTATTATATTCATCTTTATATAATAATTTTTTGGTACTATGAAATTTTTACCTCTACGGTATAGGAAAACAACACTAACGTTGAAAGCATTTTTCGGACTCTAACGTTAATATTATTAGTATTATATTTAATTTGGTTTAAAAGTGTAGTCATGTGAATAATATAGGATTTTAACTTATATAATTGAAAAAAAACAATTGCTTTACCTTTAAGCTAATTGTTCTTATAAAAAGCTATAAATTATTTATGTATAACCATACAAAATTTATAACAACTTTTTTTACTAAAACTATGGTAATCTAAAAAAAATTTTAAGATTACAACTAATGTTTACAAATAAACTAATATTTATATTTAAAACTAAAGAATAATTAGTGTGAAAAGAAGTAAATACTTTTTATTTTTTTTCATAATAAATAGTCTAATTAAAATCAAGAGATATCTTTTTTGTAACCAATATAAAAAACTACTTCTAAAAACTACAGCTAATAGTAGTATTGTAAAATATATAATTATTGTATTTTTTTATTGAAAAAAAAACGTACTATTTATCTCAAATAGAGAAATTTTTAGTAAGTTAATAATTAATTTTTTTTATTTTACCTTTTTATAGTCTTTTATAAGAAATATATCTAGATAGATTCTATAACTTTTTTCTAAAAAAAAAATTTTTTTAATAATTCGTCCTTTCTAGAAAAGTATTTTTTTTAACCTTTTAGTTTTTTCTTTTTAAGAAAAGCTATCTTTATATTAGTTTTATTACACCTCCTTATAATAAATGCTATATTTAAATCTTTTACAGTTCTGTTACATCTTCTAATAAATCCTTTATTTCTATCTTTTTTACTATTATTTCATAGTTTAAGCTAAATATATGAACTCAAATAGGTATTTATTCCTTATTTTATTCTAGAGATATTTATATAATTTAGTTTTCCATTTACAATAAAAAGAGAATCTTTTATTCTTTAAAAAACGATATTTTTATTTTTTTAGTTATTCATTTTTTAATTTAATCTTTTTATAATTACTAAAAAAACGGGAGAATACTCTGATTCGAACAGAGAACAAACTGTGCCACATACAGTTACTCTACCATTGAGTTATATCCACCTTAAATTTTTTAACTTTTTACTGCTTTAATATTAGAATATTAAATATCTATTATATACTATTAATTTTTAATATACACATATTAGATAAGATTTAATTTAATATGACTAGTAAGACTTGAACTTACACAGCGTTAGCTATCTCATCCTAAGTGAGACCTGTCTACCAATTTCAGCATAGTCATTTATAATTTGTTAACATAAAAAAACTTTTTCATTTATATATAACTTTTATTAACATAGAAAATATTATAATATATAATATATGAAATTTAATTATATATATTACAAAAAAACTTTTCATGTAAGTCTCTATAGTAGATTAATATTATTTGGAATAATATTAAAACCATACATAATACAAGGTACTAATATAACAAAAGCAATAACAATAGGTAATAATACGGTTCAACAGAATGACATTAACTGGTCAAAACGTATTCTAGGAAAAGATGCTCTAACTCAGATAAATATAAAAATCATTATTATAGACTTTATACCTAAAATTGAACCCGAAAATGTTCCATTTAATATCGGATTAGATAAAAGCATAATAGCATCATTTTCAATAGAATCTGCTTGTTCATAGTAAATTGCTTTCATTATTTCCAAAATAATTGTGTGTTCGATTAAATATCCCCCTAAAAATAAAATGTTATTCAAAATACATATGAGTACAATACTACCATATTCAGCTAAAAAGAAAAAGACAAATATAACTGCTGCGTGCTCTGTCATAAAACCACTTACCAGTTCTGATTCAGCTTCTGCTAAATCAAATGGTGCTCTGTTTGTTTCAGCTATAGAACCTATAAAAAAAATTACGAATACCGGGAACAAAGGCAAAATAAATCAAATAGATCTTTGAGCTTCTATATTTACAGTTAAGTTTAAACTACCAGTAAGTAAAACAACTATTAAAATAGCAGTACTTAAAATTAATTCATAACTTATTAATTGAGCTGTACTTCTAAGTGAACCTAAAAAAGCATATTTTGAATTAGCTGACCAACCTGCTAACAATATACCGTATGTAGATAACGAAGACATAGCTAATACGTAAAGTATTCCTAAATTAATATCTGCGATAGTTAAGCCTGTACCATAAGGAATGACAGCATAACCTAATAAAGAAAATATAAGAGTTATAATAGGGCCTAAAAAAAATAATATAATATTAGCCTGTGTAGGTGATACATATTCTTTTAATATTAGTTTTAATGCATCTGCAAATGCCTGTAACAAACCTAAATAACCTACAGAGTTAGGACCTAATCTACGCTGCATGGAAGCCATTGTCTTTCTTTCTGCAACAGTAACATAAGCTATGGATAATAATACTGGAACAGTTAAAGATAGTATTTCTAGAATAGAGATAACGGAAGAATTATATATAATTATAATTAGATAACATTAAATAATACTTAGATTATATAATGCACCTAATGTTAATTAAAATAAATTTACTATAAAACAGCTTATAGTGTATATCGTGATTCCTATACAAGACTTGAACTCATATACAGATATTAGAAGTATCTTGCTCTACCCTTAAGCTAATAGGAATAAATAAAAATAAAAAATGTGAAAATTTTATAGTTTTATTTAATGTTAGAAGATTACTTTACTTAAAAATATAATTTTTAATACATAAAAACCATATTTAAGAAAGATAAAAAGATTTTATCAAATGGACTAGAAAATCTCTTAAATTAAGAAAAATAAAAAGAGATTATCAAATGGACTAGAAAATCTCTTAATTTAATAAAATCCATAATATTTATAATACTAATAAATATACATATAAAGATTATAATGAATAAATAAAGACTTTTATAATAAATATCTTAAACATAAATAGTTGTAAATAAACTTAAAAAAAATAATTAATAGATCTATTAGTTACTTATTTTTTTTCTATGGTTTATTAATAATTATAATGTAAATATATAACATAAGGAATGTAAAAGAATTGAACTTTTAAATTTAAGATCTGCAATCAAAACACAGAACCGTCTGCAACATCCCTTTTTATGTCGGAGGGATTCGAACACTCATAATTAAACACCAAAAATTTACGACTTACCATTAGTCTACGACATATTTTTATTCAGGATGTTTCATTATTCTTCTCCATTAGCTATTAAAATAATATTTATTACACCTAAAAACCGTATATAATTTATAATGTTCCGTTATTTATTTTATAATATAAAACGGCTTTCATTAAAAACTCTAGATATTAAGTTTATATCTCAAAAATAAAAACTAAAAAATATAAACTAAAAACTAAAAAATATAAACTAAAAACTAAAATTTAATGTATTTTAATGTAAATCTAGACCATCTTTAATGTAACTACAAGATAAAACGACAAAAACTTGGGCTTGAATAAATGCTATAGCTAACTCTAAACCTGAAAAAGCTATAATAAATGATAATGGTAATAACCCTAGTATCAAAAATAAGAATCCTGACATCATTATTTTGTATGTAAATCCACTAAGGATGTTTAGAAGCATATGACCACTTAAAATATTTGCAGCTAATCTTAATCCTAATGACACATTTCTAGCCAAATATGAAATAAATTCAATTAAAACTAACAAAGGTAATAGTGCTAAAGGACAACCAGATGGTACAAAGAGTGAAAAGAACTTCAAACCGTGTTTCTGTAAACTAAGAATTGTAGACCCTAGCACTATTGTAAAGCTTAATGCAAATGTTAATATAAAATGACTAGTAGTTGCAAAACCATAAGGAACTAGTCCTATTAAGTTATTTACTAATATAAATATAAATAATGTATACATGAAAGGGAAGTAGATTTGACCTTTTGTCTGGTTTATTTGCCCCGTCACGATACCATGTATAGTAGCATAAATACTTTCTAGTGCCAGTAGTCAAGAATTTACTATAATTTTATTTT
>NW_022983607.1:3326-5192 GCF_010093885.1 Aplosporella prunicola CBS 121167 | reverse complement strand
AAATATATTTAAGATCGCCAGGAATCGAACCCGGATAATAATGCTTAAAAGGCACATGTTCTACCATTAAACTAAGATCTCTAATAACTTTTGAAGAAATACATATACAGAAATATATATATATATACTTCTATGCTAAAGTTATAATTTATAGCTATAAATGTGTATGTTTATAAGCAATACTCTTATTATTAAACCAATATATAGGTATATATAGATATGCACATACATAAATATGTATATATATGTACAAGCATATATATTCTAAACTATAAGGATAATAATAGGTATATGTGTATATATATATGTATAGGTATATGTATAGGCATATGTATAGATATATGTATAGATATATGTATAGATATGTATAGGTATATGTATAGATATGTATAGAGATATAATAATAATGATATGTATAGATATAATGTATATCTATATGTAAATAGCTATATACTTAATTTTTTTTCTTAATTTTTTTTTAGACTTATTACATAGAATCTAAAATGTACTTATAAACATAATTAGTTATATTCTATATAATTTATATCCGAAAAAGGAATCGAACCTTTATGATTATATATCAACGAAGCTTAAGTTCGTCCTGTCTACCAATTCCAGCACTCGGATGTATGAAATTTAAGGCCAGAATGATTTGAACACTCATCAAAGCTATTATGAGCAGCTTGCTTTACCTATTAAGCTATAGCCTTTATTTAAGATATAATTAAAAATAATAAACAAAGATTTATGTTATTTAATATGAGTAAAATTAAGAGTAATTAATATATTATAAAATTTAATAATATGTATTGACTTCTGTTTACTTAAATATAATAAATTTTTTGGCCTCTATTTACTTCATAATAATTTTTTTGCTCTCTATTTACTTAAATATAATAATTTTTTTGATCTCTATTTACTTTATAAAAATTTGTATTTATTTCTATTTACTTAAATATAAGAACTTGTATTGATACCTATTTATTTATCTATAGAATTTGTATTTATTTATAGTAAATATAATAACAAATATATTAAGGTTAATAGATAACATATTAAAGTGACTAGAATATATATTAAGATAACTACATTATGTATTAAGGTAAATAGATAATGTGTTAATATAAATAGAAAATGTTTTAATATAAATAGGGAATGTATTAAGGTGCACAAAAAAAGTATATTAAGGCAATGTATAGCATATTATAATACCAATATAAATCAGTATAATATATATACTTTATATATTAATATACTATATATAATGTAATATACTATATATAGTATAATATATACTATAAATACATTATGTCGTATTAATATGTGTGATATGAATATCTATATATTATTAATATGTTTTTTAGTTAAATACCTAGTATTTGTATTAAAGTTTAATAATTTAAGTAAAAAAATTCTTAAAGTTATTACAATAAAAGATATTCACAGCCCGGTGCAAGTATTGCACTTACTTAAACCGATTACAAAACGGTTGCATTACTTTTATGCTAACTAGGCTTTTATAACGATAAGTATAATAAGTAGTTTATAATAAAATTAGTACTTTATATCTAAGAACATCAAAATTCTTGTAATTAAAGCCTATATATATATTTTCATATAATTTTTAGTAGTATTATGCTACTTATATTTAAGAATATATTAAGGTAAATTTCATGCCTATATGCATTCAGCACTTATTTTAACTAACGTAGCTTTCCTGCCCTGCATACGGTTATTTTTTTTTACTTAAGTAAAAGCAAATATATCTAACAACTGTATAGTTCATATAAGCCTTTTATAGCTATATCTTAAATACTTTCATATATTTTTGTACTTTACAATACAAATCTTATTATATAACAAATC
>NW_022983607.1:0-1316 GCF_010093885.1 Aplosporella prunicola CBS 121167 | reverse complement strand
CGTACAACACCATTTTATGCTTCCTCTTTCATGTTGGATACGTATGTCTCTAAAAATAATTGATATACATACCAACAGAAATGACACACCTTATCCCTAAGTTACGGAGTCAATTTGCCGAGTTCCTTAATGATTGTTAGCTCAAAAGCCTTCGTATTCTCTACTTGCTTACTTGAGTTAGTATTTAGGTACGGTTTTTTAGCTAAATAAGTTTATTACTTCTACTTTATATTAGTTATATATATATTTTACCTGAACCAATATACTAAAAAAGTAAATATCCCTATCGTAAATCATTTACAATTATGTAACTAATTAATGTCTATTTATGTTAATATGTACTTGATATGTACAAATTTACACTTAGAGATAGTTACTAAATAATCTACGACCAGGATAATCACTTTATTGGGTTTTTATATATAAAGATTTTACTCATCGTTTAATCCTTTAGGAAAGTTAATAAACTTAGAGGCCGTTACTTGAATTAAATACCATAAGCTTAAGGCTACATACCTGGTGGAGTAATACTCATACCCCTAAAGCTTCATCTGTTTTAGTTTATTTTTCACCCCGGTTTGTTTTTCGTTACTCATGTCAGCATTCTCACTTGAGTTAATATATTTATATTAATTAATAATATACTTTCATCTTTCTCAACGTTCTGCTACCCTTTATTTATAATAATATATTTTTTTTTCTTTTAAGATAAAATTAGCCTGCTAAGGTGCTTTAATAAGTTTGACATTTTATAAATAGGAAATGATGAGATTAGAAATATCTTTTAAGGGAAAATAAGTCAGATTCGGACCATTATTAAATATTTGTCATCTTGCTGAGCTTAAAGATATTTTTAAGAAAAAAAAAAGGCTATTTATATATAAATATAGATAAGGTTTCGGTATATTTCTTTAGATCCGTTAAATTGTCGATGCTTTTAATGTATGTTTGATCAGTGCTCTGTTACGAGATCTTTAAAAAATGGCCGCTCCTAGGCCTATTTCCTGATTGTTTATAGAAAAAACTTCCTTATTTTCACTTAGAAATAATTTTGGAACCTTAAACTCTTATTCTGGGCTGTTTCCCTTTGGACATACTACCTGATCGTACTATGTCTGATTATTCAATATTCATCTTTGCCCTTCCGAGAGCAAATCCTCACCGATAAAATTTACACAATCCCCCGATGTATATAAAAATTATTTTTTTGTAGAGTTTAAATAAACTAGATAATATTAACATATAAACTTATTTTAAAATATATATATATATTTTACACTAAAATTTAGTACTTTACTACAAAAAAATAATTATTA
>NW_022983606.1:0-39144 GCF_010093885.1 Aplosporella prunicola CBS 121167 | reverse complement strand
GTGCAAGAAAGTAAGAAAGAGGTAGTTAAGAAAGCGTGCCGTCGCCGGTGCCATCCTAGACTCTTTTTTTTTTTTTTTTTTTTTTTTTTTTTTTTCTCTCGTTGTTGTACTCGTCGTCGTCATCGCCGCCTGCTTTGCTGCGACGTAGCTGCTTACGCCTTGACGAAATAATTCTTTCTCTTGTTCACTACCTAGGGGGCTTTTTCCCTCCTCTTCGGTGGCTGAGTCTGCGTGCTTGCTGTGCTCCTCCGTTCATGCCACTGCTGCCGCCGCCGTTGTAGTGCTCAGAGGGGCAGTCTGGGAGGGGGAGAGAGAGGGGAAGGGATCGCGTGTATTCGAGCTGCTACTGCTGCTGCTGCGTCGTCGTCGTCAACTTATGCTTTTTGTTATCTTTGTTATCTTTGCTATGGATTCGTTGTCGTTGTTGACCGGTGCCATCGATCTGCTTCCGATCAGGGGCGTCGTGGCCAACACATACTGCCCGCTGCACGCTACACATCCATCCATCCATCCATCCATCCTCCAGGTCTCAGGGCTGGGCTGGGGGTGAAGAGTAGGCCATAGGCCGATGGCGGACGGCGACAGACGGACAGACGTCGAAGCTATCCATCCATCCCATCTCATCGACTTCGACATCAACATCAAAGCAACTAGTCCGTAACCTCTCCAGCACTGCTAGGTTGGACTATAAATCCCGTCCCGCATGCGCGCATGAAGAAAGGGAAATCCCACCATCTCATCTCATCTCACAAGAAACCCACAACGTCCGATCCCCTCCCCCACTGTTCAGCACGCACCACGACCGCCGCCATCTCCAACACCAGCAGCCGCACTCCCCCGCACCCCAAAATAACAGGACCTGGACAATCTCAAACCACAGCATGCACAAATCTTCGCCAATCAATGCGCTGCAACACCAAGGTACCTAGGTAGGTCACTCTCGCCCCTCCCCGCCAGGGCCGTGCGTGCATCGCAAACCTCCAACCTCCAACCTCCAACACACCCGCGACAATGCTCTGACGTCGCGGGTTCGAGCTAGGCGAGCCGTAACCCCCCCCCACCACCACCACACGGCGCCGCATCTCCATCTGAACATCCATTAAGCTCAGCGTTAAGCTTAACGCCGGAGCGGGGATGCGCGACGTCTACGGTACGGTATGCGGTCTGGGGTCTGCGCTTGCGTGCTGCGCGCTGCGTGCATTGAGCGTGCATGCATAGCTAAGGTAGGTGGGCATACATGGCTGCAGCCGGGTCTCGGCACGCCCACAATGAGGAGCTACCTAGAGCAAGCGCCTGCGGGGTCGGAAACTTGAGCTGTGCGAGCGTGGCTCCGTAGCCAGAGCCCCTTGGGGAACGGGTGAGGGCGAGGGTGGAGGAGCGGTGGTGCTGCGAGGAGCTATGAGGGTGCCTACGGTAGGTATAAGTGCGGGCGTGGCCGGCGGGTTTGCGGGTTGGTTCATCAGCTCTACAGTCTACTGCAGTCGTCTTGCCTCTCTCTTTCCATCTCTCTACTACCTACTGCAGCTAGCCTGTCAGTCGGCCTCGCTTTACCTACGTTCTTAATCGCTATTTCTGCGTCTGCTTCTCCTGCTTCTCCTTCTTCTTCGCCATTCGCGCTTACCGGATAAGCCGCCTTTGAGTCCTGTTTGAGACAGCGCTTTTCCCTCACCACCACCACCACCACCACCACAACAACAACAACAACACCTCCCCCAACCGCAAAAATGCAGCACACGGCCCTCTACCTCAGCGCGCTCGCCGCCCTCACCACCACCACCGTCTCCGCCAAAAACATCGACATCAGCGTGGGCAAAGAAGGGCTCTCGTTCTGGCCCAACAGCACCACCGCCGCCAAGGGTGACACGCTAACCTTCCACTTCTGGCCCAAAGCGCACAACGTGGTGCAGGGATCCTTCGACAGCGCGTGCAGCCCGATGCAAGGCGGCGGCATCTACTCGGACTTTGTGCCTGTGACGGGGGACAAGGCGGCGGACAAGACGTTCGTTGTGACCGTCAACGACACGCAGCCCATCTGGTACTATTGCTCGCAGGGGAGCCATTGCCAGGGCGGCATGGTGGGCGTCGTCAATCCGCCGTGAGTTTTTTTCCTTCCTTCCTTCCTTCCTCTATCGCTTTCCCTCTTGCCCGATTTCTGTACACTCGCGCTAACGCCCAACAGCGACGCCTCTTCCGGCAAGACCCTGGCCGCGTACGCCAAGTCCGCGGCCCAGGCCAAGGAAAACAAAACCCCCGACTGGCCGGTCTCGGGCGGCAAGTTCGAGCAAGCTTCCTCCTCGGATTCTTCTTCTTCTTCTTCTTCTTCCTCCTCCGACGCCTGGGCTTCCGGCTCCGAGGCCGCGGCCCAGGCCTCCGGCACCCCCGCTGCGAGCAGTGCTGCGGGGCAGGGCGTGCGCGCGTGGGGCGTGGGCGCGCTGGTCGGGCTCGTCGGCTGCGGCGTTGCGGCCACGTTGTAGGCGTGGTGTTGTAGGGGTGCCGTGTGCGCTACCTATGTGCTTGTCTGTGGTGGGGGTTTTGGGGGTTGGGGGTGTGCGGTGAGGTGCTGGTCGCTTCTCTGAGGGGGGGGTAGGGCGCGGGCGCTTGTGTGCACGGCTGCTGGTTGGCTGGGTGGCTGGGTGGGTGGGTTGCTTGGCTGCTGCTGCTGCTGCTGCTGCTGCTGTATGATTGCTACGCTATGCTTCTTCTGTCACGGCTTCGTGGGCTTAATACATCGTCTTCTTCTTCGTTTGCCTGTCTGCCTGTCTGCCTATCTCTCCACTCCCACAACCCCGAAAAGCACACTCCATGCCCTCCCTCCTCACGCCCCAAACCAGTCCGTACCCACATCCTGCACTGTACACACTCGACCCCAGACATCCTGCCCTTCTTCGCGAGTGCCAAAGGCCTGAGCTTAAGCTTGTTCCCTCTATATCCACCACCCCCTCTCTGCCAAGCGCACTTATCACCGCAATACACCGCACCGCACCGCACAAAGCGCAAAGCGCAAAGCTAAAACGCAATGCCCAAATCTAGAACAAAGCAAGTCTAGAACAGCGATTCTATTCTATTCCCCTCCTCCTCAGTTCCTGCTAGTAACATAATATAACATAACATAACAGTGACTGTAACTGTAGCTAACAACAAACATGCTAGCAAGCTAGCAAGCTAGCAAACTAGCACACAACGCAGCCCGAGCCCTTACCAGCGCCGAGTTTGCTGCGCGGGATCGGGAACGGCATCTTCTAGCGTAGCGTGGTTTATATATAGTGTGTTTCGCAAACTGGTTGAGGTTGTGGTTGTGGTGGGTATGGTAGCAGCGGCGGCGGCGGCGGCGGCGGCGGCAGCAGTGCTTTATACACCCGTGACCCGCCCCCCGAGGCGCAGACAACGACAACGACAGAGCGCGCGCGCCGGCCCTACGAGCTACGAGCTACGAGCTACGAGCTGCCGCCCCTGCCACCTATGCCATGCCGCTTAGAGTTGGAACGTGCACGTAACGCAAGGGGCGCTCGGTAGGTGCATTGTTGATGCTTGGGCGGGCACAGGAGCGCGTCAATAGCCTGTCGGCTGGCTGGTGCTTTGTGCGCTTTTTTGTTCGTTCTCTCTCCCTCTCTCTTTCTCCTCCTCTTTCTCCTCCTCTCTCTTTCTCTTCCTCTTTCTCCTCCTCTTTCGCTTATCTCCTTCGTCCCTCGCCGCGGGCACGAGGCACTCGCCCATCCCTCGCCCTTGGGGCCCGCAGCCAGTGCCACTTAGCCCGCCATCTCGCCATCCCCCGCCCTGTCTGGACACAAGCACCCCATGTCCAAGCCAAACCTCTCATCAGCAGCAAAAGCAACGCCAGCGCGTGTCGTGCCGTTTGCTATTGCTGCTGCTGCTGCAGTGTCCTCCTACCTAGCGAAGGTGCTGGGCCGAGGACGGCGCCCAGCGCACATCGCCAAAGAGTGACGGGAGTGTGTGAGGACCTATGTAGGTATGGCCGGCTGGCGGGCGGGCGCTGTTGCGGCGGTCTCGTCTTCTTCTTCTACTTTTTCTGCTTCTTCGGCAGCAGCATCAGCAGCAGCAGCATGTCACCATGCGGAAAAACCCCGTCCGCACGCACGCACGCACGCACGCACATACGTACGCTCTCCGTCCGCGGAACCACGGCGCAGTAGGTAGAGTAGCTGCCGTGCTGCTGCCCCCTGCACCAACCCAACACCAAGCACTCTCCCCTCCCCAGCCCAGCTCACAAACCCAGCACGACGCTCCCACCCCCCCTCGGATCCAGCTCCTCACAAACGTCCGCAAACGCCGCCCTCAGTTCCGCCAGCGCGTCGCGCAGCCATGGCGGGGTGTCGCAGTCAGAATCTGGGCTCGGAATAAGCAGGACGACACGTCTGAGCTGTGGCAGTTTGCCTGGCTGTTGAGCCAGGGACGCGAGAGCGGACAGGAAGGGCACGAAGGCGGGGAGGTGCGCGTTGATGTGGATTTTGAGGGTGTTGAGGGAGGCGGGAAAGACGTCGGCGAGGTCCGCAAAGTCGTGCGCAGAGCGCGGAGTCGGGCTCGGGCCCGCGAGCAGCGGCTGCGTGATCTCGAGCTCTGTGATATTGAGGGCTTTGAGCGAGCCGCTTGCGCCCGGGGCGGGGTGCCTGATGCAGGCGCCGCTGGGGATGCAGATGCCGAGGTCAGGGACGTAGCCGGCGACGAGGAGGGCGAGGCGGCTCAGCGACGCGGCGTGCAGGTCGATAGCGCGGAGAATGGCAGCGAGGTCGAGGTCAGCGCCGCTCCATTCGTCGAGGTGTTTCCAGTTGAGCGCGAGCGACTTGAGCGCCGTGCACGCGCTGCACAGCGCCCACAGGTCCGCGGCCTGCAAGCTGCATTCTTCTAACGCTATGTGTTCGACTTGCGAGGACCGCGGCGCCCACAGCTCCCGCCCCCGGAACGTCATCCCGCTGCAATGCGCCGCGCGAACGGACGGGGCGGCCAGGAACTTGCCCAGCGTTTCGGAGCCGTAACCCTCCATGCCGCCCGAGAGCTGCACTTGCGCGAGCTTGGAGATCGGCTGCGCCTCTATGAAGCGGCGCAGATGGCAGTCGGTGGGCCAGGTCTGGGGAGCCACAAAGTCCAGTCCCGTCAGGTTGGGCAGAAGCGACAGCGAGAAGGCCAGCTCTGCGTTTTTTCTTCCGGCGATTAAATCGGCAACGAACGTCTCGTCCCAGCCCCTTTCTGCGGCGGCGGCGCAGAGGTCAGTGATATTATTGTTCGCTTCTTTTTCTGCGGCAGCGACGGCGGCGTCAAGACCCCCGGCTGCACTGTTCCGCGCATTCCAAAAGCGGCATTTGAATCTGGCGAAGCGTACCGCGCCGGCGAGGTCGGGGCGCGCAATACACGTGCGGAGGAACTTGCGGTGCTGCTTGTCGTCGTATTCATAGCAAGAGTAGATCCGGGGCTCGACTAGTCGACGGAACTGTTTCGATACTCGCAATAATGATCTGAGAGGTCGTAGTCGGTCGTCGCTGGGGACGCTGCGGAAGCCCTCAGGCGGTTTCCAGCCGGCGTTTGCGTCATAGTGGTCGAGGATGCTTTCGAGAAGTTCTTCTGGGAGATCGCTGAGGGACTGCCGAGTGACGGGTTCCTGGACCCTGGGTTTCTGGACGCTGAATTCCTCTGACAGAGAGACGGCAGCGCGATTGTCGATGGACTCCATGCTGATATGTATAGATCGATAGTAGGAAAGAGATGGTGAGATAGATAAAGACCGATGTTCCGATAAGGTAAATTTAGCGGCGGCTTAGGTAACCGACTCCTACTTGTATAGGTAGGCAGCTATGGCGGCGTTCTCTCTTTCGAGGTCTATTTCCGCACAACTACAGGGCGGGCAGGTAGATGAATCACCATACACCATACTTAACAATCCCACCTAGTAGGTCGTGCCAGGAGGCAGGTCTAGGGTATCGATATCAGACCGTAGCTACGCGTATAACTACCGCGCGCGCGTGTGTACAAGATAGATAGCTAGATAGATAGAGAGATAGAGCAATATAAGAGCAAGGGTAGGAAATGGGTATCTACCCCCCTTCCTCCTTTCCCCTTCCCTCCATCCATCCACGAACACCGTCTAGCATCTCACCCCCCACCAGGCCCTCAAAGCAGCGAAAGCCCAACCTTGACACCACAACGCACAACGCACAACGCACAACGCACAACGCATAACGCATAACGCATAACCACAACCACAACCACAACCTCAAACGCCAACGCACACAAACACAAAAACAAAAAAACGCCCAACCCAGCCCAACCCAACCTAGTCCTTTAGCGCGCACGCCCTTCTCATATTCTCATTATAGCCAATACCAATACCAATACCAGTACCAATATCATCACCAGCTACGCGATACGCGCACAGCTCCAGCCTTACAAATTAAGCGGGAATTATGCTGAATTATCCCCCCCTCCCCCACCCCTACGGTTCTCGCAGCACCTAGCCAGCCTAGTTCTCATTCTCATTCTCTTTCCGGCGGCCGCGAGGCCTTGCTTCCTCTCTCTTTCGCTCTCGTTCTTTATTGGTGTGGGTATGGGTATGGGTATGCGTGCGTGGGTCTCGTTTCGCGGCCGTGTTGGCTGTGCTGTCGTAGTGGGAGGTGCGAGGTGGCGCATTGTGCGCGTGGGGGGTTTGCTGCGGATGCGGGTGTCGTGGTGATGTTGGCAGGATAGGTAATAATTGCGCGCGCGCACAAGCGTACGTGGTAGGTATAGCGCACAGCCTGTCGCGCCGTACAGAAAGCAGGCAGGCAGGTAGGTAAGTAAGTAGGTCGCGAGCAAGTACACAAGTACGGCGTAGGCGGCGACACGTCACTTAGGAAAGCGGCGATCGAGCGCCTCGACGCGCGCACGAAACGCCTTCACAATATCGCCAATCCGGCGAATCTTGTCGAACTCGACCTGCAGCTCGTCGATCTGGCGCAGTATCTCATGGAAGCGGGCGATCTGGGCGTCGGCGAGGCCGAGCGCGTTGCCCGCGCGGTCGTGCTGCGTCTGCGTCGCGAGGCGCGTTTGCTCTGTGAGCTATGAGGGTGCGCGCGAGCGCGTCGTGTCAGCTTGATTGATTTGACAGAGTGGTTGATTTGATAGCGAACTTGACTTGAACGCGACGAGTGCGGAAGCCGATACAAAGACGCGGAATGGAGAGACTCACAGCTGCCCAGCGCTGCTGGATCGAGAACATCAGGCGGTCGAAATGCGCGCTCAATGCCTGCAAGCTCGACGGATCGAGCAGCAAGCGGCCCTGGCTCGAGGCCTGGCTGGCAGCTCGCGACGAGCCGTTGGCGGTGGCGTTGGCGTGGGCGTGGCCGTTGTGCTGCGAGAGGGCGAGCTGCTGGTGGTAGCGCAGCGTCTGGACGTCTTGGGCCGAGAGGCCCAGCTGCGAGTCCGGAATGGAAGCGGGCGACGACGAGGAGGCCATTGATGGCCGGCCATGCCATGCGTCGTTGTTGCGTGAACCGGTCGTCGTCAAGCTGGTGGTGGTGGTGCTGCGGCTGCGGCTGCCGCTGCAATCATGGTGCTAATGTATGTATGGACGTATGTAAGTGGGCGGCTGCGGAGGGTTAGTTGGCGGGGTGATGATGCTGCTGTTTGCTTGCTTGCTGCTGGCGCGCGCGATCTTTGGGTTCGCTGCCGCTGCTAGGTAGGTGCTGCGCAGAGAGAGCCGGAAAAGCAAAGGCCTGCTCGTCGGGCTGCGAGACGTAGGTAGTTAGGTGCTTGAGGGGACGTGGAGCGGCCCGGCAGCCTGCATGCCACCAATTTGCTGCTCTACTTATGCAGCCCTACTCCTACATACTCCGTACTGGATTGACCACGACCACCAACCACAACGCCCCGTTCCTCCACCACTCCCATCCGCACCCATCCCATCCACACTGCAATCCGCACCTACCCAACCCAGCGTCGCGAGCCTGTTCGCCGACCGAGCCCACCCTTACATTACCACGGACGGGGGTACCTAGGTATGTCCCTACTGTACACCCGCGCCGGCATCTCGGCTCCCAAGCGCCCGCCCGAACCGCGCGCCAACCAACCACTCAGCGCGCGGCGCCGGCTCCCACGCGACGGGCACGCGGCCTCGCTTGCTGGGAGCTGCTGCGCGGTGCCGGGGGGTGCGGCGCAGGGCCTGCCTGGGACCGGGCGCTGGGTACGTGGGTGCGTGGTAAGTATGTACCTAACTAGGGGGGAGATGGGCGCGCTGTTGGTGGCTGTTGTCGCTGGTAGGTCGGGCTCGCCGGAGCGTGCATCGCTTCGAGAAGGTGCGAGTGCGTGTGGCTGTGGCTGTCTGTGATAAGGTTCCAGCTTTGTTCATCACACAGGATGGCCGCTGTGTGGAGGTAGGTAGGTAGGTAGGTAGCACGGGGTGAGTGCATTCGATCTGACGCCGGAGGCGCAACTGGCAACTGTTCTCTCTCGCTCGCTCTTCGCATCTCCTTCCAGTCAGTCACCCAGTCAGTCATAATCATCAATCTGCTTCAGCTTCAGCTTCAGCCCGCGAATCAGAACCTAGTCCGAACCCCTCGTTCCGGCCCGTAGGTACCTAGGTCCTAGGTATACCTACATACGGATTACGGATACATACATACATACGCACGTTGGGCCTCACCTCCTCTCCGCTTACAAACCCACACAAACCCACAAAGCCACAAAGCAGCAAAGCAGCAAAGCCGTCTCCCACCCCTACCCAACTCAACCCAGCCCTTACCATAAGTAGGCACCATACTCATATCATGCAATAACTCCCAATGCAAAAAAGAGAGAAAGCGAGGGAAAATCACCGAGCGAGAGCGAAAGAGTCATCCATCTACCCCGCCATTCACGCCCGCGTCCGCAGCCACGCCCCGCCCTGCTGCTACCCCGCAGGCCTGAAACGCAAAGCTCACTCCCACTCTCACTCTCGCTCGCTCTCACTCCCACGCCGCCACAGGCGCGGGCGCTAGGCAGGCAGGCAGGCAGGCAGCAACAGCTCTCTCTCTCCCCCGCTCGAGCCTCAGCTCCAGCTCCAGCTCCAGCTCCAGCTCCTGTTCCTGCACGGCACGGCACGGCCCCTCTAACCCTATGTACATAGGTGCTCCCAAACTCCACAACCCTAAACCCCCAAACACCGACCAAGCAGTCAGTCCGTCACCACACACGCATACACGCACGCACGCACGGCTTCTTCTGACGATACTTCGGCGGCGGCGGCGATGGCGGTGTTGGTGGTTGTGGTGCTGGTGGTATTTACTGTACAATACTGTACTATACTGTACGCTCCGGCATGCTGCGTGCTATGCTGCTACATATATACATACATACATACATGCATACATACATAAAACGCAGACGGCTTGGACACAAAATCATACTACTCCTACACCCACCGACCAGCTGCGTCTTACGGCTTAGAGCGGCATTGCACTGCCTTCTTGGGGAGCTAGCTGGTGGCGCGGGGAAGACTGTAGAAGGACTGAGGGCGCTGTTGGGCGTGCTGGTGGACGAAGCTGCTGGATTCTTGGTTGGCCGAATGCGTGCGTGCGTGTTTGCGTGCGTGCCTGGCGAGAAGTGGTGATGTGGTGATGTGGTGAAGTGGTGAGGGGCTTGTGGGGCGCTGTGGCGTGCCTTCTTGTGCAGAGTAATCGTCGCTGTTAGCCCGTTTAAAACCAGCTAAAACAGAGGCGGGACGTAGGTAGGCGCTGCAGGCATGGACACAGCGGCACTGGCCAAAATAAAGCACTACAAAGATGTACAGTGTAAAGGGCGTACAACATAGCACTAACTATTGAGATCTAATTATTTCCGGAAAAAGAAGAGGAGGGTGTGCTGGTTGTTAGGTTTGGATAGTGTGTTGCTTTTTATGGTTAACGGTGTTAGGATATGTTGGTGTTCAGCAGTATGAGAAGTGGGTGAAGGTCATCATCGACATCATCGTCGCTATAGTAGTGGAAGATCTGATCGAAATGCTAAAGGTTGCCGTAAAGGAACTTACCTCGAGGGTTTGTGTAATGCTGCTCCCGACCCCCTATTCGTTGTTGGAGCTATGCTGTTTCCGCGAACTGTAAGGTGAGACTTCAAGTCGGATGAGCTGGTGATTGATTGCTTGTGTGTTAGGAATGCTTTGGTGGTGGTGGCGGTCTTTTTATATTGAGGTAGCGATCGCTTTCCTGCGAGCCGGAGCTGGATAGGTTGGATTGGTTGGTTATATCGCGAACAGGGGCCGCTGTGGGATGCGTTTTGGTTCGGGTAGTTGGGTTGCTGGGTTTGCTGGGCTGTGGTTTGGGTTGTAGATCGCTTGGGGAGCGGTGTTTATGTAGTTAGTGTTAAGCACGGAGGTCGGGGAGGTGGTTGGGTGCGTAAGAGGCGAAGTATAGAGCATTTAATGATATACGCAGCAACCTTTCTAGTCCGCTCTTTGGCATAGCCGCCGAATTGAACCTACCTCGCGGGCACATAATCTTTAAGAGCGCGGACCTTAAGCCAACTCATTAAAGACCACGACAACTGAAGTACACAAATCATGTCACTTCACCTTACGGTTACCCCAAGCTCAGATTTCTCTACATATTGGGCACCATTCTTTCCTCTTCATTTCTTTCCAAGGCACAAGTGCGTCACTTACGTCTATTAGCGACGACAGCTGCCTTTCATACTTCCTTGTCGAGATGCGGTGTTCAGCAGTAAGAGAAAAAGATGACTACCACTATAACCGGAAAGAGATTCCCTACACCATAAGGCAAAAGAGATGATGGGCAGCTATGTATATATATATAAATAGACTGAACAGGCAAGAGCGTTATAGACTATTCCTCTAGGCGCTTCTTTAAATACCTCCCTTAAGGCATAGCTTCCTCGATAGACCCCCTTCTCTTCGTATTTCTTTCCCTAATGCGTTCAGTGGATGCGAGTGCTGATCGTGTCGTACTTTTAGCTCGGATGGGATGGTAAGTGCTTAGGCTACTTAAGGTTTCTAATTCCGTTTCGTCAGAACGTTCGCCATTATCATACATAGCATCTTTTAATGCCGAAGTGCTCTTTCGGGGTTGGGAGTGTAGGGTAAACGAAAAAGAGGGCATTTAGTAAATAAAAGAATAGGGATGAAGAGAGGCATGAAGAAGGTTTGGTACGCGAATAAATAAGACTCAAGTGGCTGCTGTGGCTGCTGCACTTGCTCTGCTTGTCTAGGGTTGAGTTAAGCGTGCATAGCTGTTATCCTATAGCTGTAGCCAATACCACACCTACTCGGCTTTGTTCCAGCACCACACCCACGCAGCCATTGTCTGCCATACACAACCTAGCCAGTCCACAAGCCTTACCCACCCATGCTTACCTGCGCACATAGGTACGTACGTACCTCCTATCCGGAGCTGCCTGCGCTACATGCCTTATCTTACCTCACCACATCTAACTACCCCACCAACCAACCACACCAACCAAAACATACCAACCAATCTCGCAGCGCATGCATGCATGCACCTGCACCAGTACATGGAGAGCGTCTGCCCGCCCACCCGCACCTACGTGCATCATGCGTCCGCAAGCAGCGAAGACCTCAGTGGCGCAAGAGACCCGCACCTAAGGGTGGAGAGCGAAATTCGCGCTTTCCGGAGCTGAGCTGAGTTGAGGGGCTAAGAAGATGGAAGTGGAGGAGAGGGAGCTTGTGGTAAGAGACAGACTGGCGGTAGGGGGAGGGAGCAAACCGGGGTGAGGGGAAAGGGAAGAGATAGCTAACGGGGAGCGCGCCCCACCAGTTCCAGAACCCTCGCACAGACAGCCAGCTAGCTAGCCATCTGCAAGACCGACCGTAGCGATTGGCGCGCCCCTCTTCCGCGTCTTACTGCGGAGGTGGTGCGCGTAATTCTGGCGGGCGATCATCCGCGCTGGCGGATACGGTGTTGACGATGACGAGGGCATGCTGATGGTATGCGTGCTCGGGTTGCTGTATAGAGCTAGCTAGCGAGGTCGGTAGGAATGTCGCTCATCAGCTCGCACTGTCAGCAGGGGGTAAATCGCGCGCGCAGCAGGGTGGATGGGGTGAATTGGAGCGGAAAGCGCGTCTGGCTGATACGGACGGAGATGTGCGCTGCAATGGCAGCACAGAGAAGAGAAGAGGACGGAAAAGAAAGGAAAAGAAAATCTCGAGAAGCAGAAAAAGAAAACAATCAGCGCTGCTCAGAGAGCAGAGAAGGTGTAGTACATACCTAGCACATGCAAACCGCGCGCCGGAGCAACGTCCAGCCTCCTCCTCGCAACCAGTCAGCGCAGCCCGCGCCTCGACGCCACGAGACAGCGACGCCGGCGCCATCGCATCGTACAGCATCACCAGCCTGGCAACCAGACAGCCGGGCCCGCTCGCCAGCGCGCGACCTGCCTCGCCCCGGCCTAAAAGAGCGAGGGCAGATGATACCGCCGCTGCCGCTGACGATATGAGTGATGAGGCAAATAAAGCTGGCCGCGCGCGCGGCACGCAGTGCGAGGCAGGCTGTGCGACCGCGCTCCTCACGCATGCATTCCGGCGGCGTGAAGGAGGACAGAAGCCTGACAGACTGGCGGCGGTACCTATGTACCCAGTGATGTTGCGCGGGGTTTTCTGGATCATCGTACCTACGCACCGTAGCCCAGGCCGCTGCTACATAGCTCGGCCATTGTGACGGCGCTCAGAATGGCCATTTGCTGCTGCTTCCAGCCGGTGCGGTGACACGGCCTGGCGCCGGCTGAGAGGATGGAATGAGCAAAGGTTCATGGGAGGGGTCGACGGCGGCACCGGATCTGCAGAGCGATTTACCGGGTCCAGGAGGCGTGCAGAAAAGCGACGACCGACCACTGCAACTGCTCTGCGCTGCACTGCACCGCCGCCTCGCTCGCGAGCGGTTGCGCGCGTTTTCTAGCCCACGGCCTGCCCTCGTCATGTGCGGAGCTTGCTTTGACCGCTACATGCGACGGTGGGCGTGCTGCTGCTGAGGGCGGTGATTTGCGGTGCTGATGATGGGATGGGCGAAGAGGAGGTGCTCATGGTGTGCTAGGAGGTAGGTCTATAAGTTCGAGGGTCCGGTGCAAGCCCAGTCGCACATTTTCACTGCATCTCTTCCCTCTATCACACACACAGCCAGTCGCCAGAGATTCGTTCGTGTGTGGCGTGAGCTGCACTGCGTCCGTCCGTCCGGGGCATCCTGCCCATTTGCGCGCCTCTCCATCCCGATAGCCATAGCAGCATTGCTCAAATAGATGCCTTCCTCGCCGTCCATCACGCTCACGCCGGCGACGACGACAACAACAACAACAACTTCGACCGAGCAACCATCCCGTGACGTTTTCCTCTCGAACGGTCAAGCTACAGGTAAACCCGCCTCTGCAGTTACCCACTTCTGCGCCGTGGAACAGCTCCACTGATCCCGAGCTCCCTCATAGTCCCTCGTAACGCGTCCACAGCCACAATCACAAACAACTACCGCAACCGCTACGCGCTCTACCTCGCCGCGCAGTTCAACATCAGCGAGGCGGCCGCTTTCGCCGAGATTGACGAGCAGCTCCGGCTGGGCAAGGCGAGGAAGGGTTCCGAAGCTTCGGAGGCCGAGATCAGGGATGTTCGAGGTCCTGATAGCGTTTAGCGTGTTTGTGATTGGCTTGGTGATTGTGGATCTGCATTTTGGCAATGCTGAGGCGAAGAGAGGCGTGAGGGTGGCGAGAGACGCGGGGAAATGAGCTGTGGCAGTTGTGCATGGTGGCTTAGCTGTTTATCGTTATGCCAACCCTCTTGGCTCGTGATGCTTGGTGTCTGTCCGAGGCTTGGTATGTGAGGCCTGTGAATATCTTGCTGCTTTTGGAAAGTGACACATGTGAGGTAGGCCAAGGATAGCGCCGGTTCAATGCCTGCATCTTGTGATGACTGCTGTATAGTAAGAAAAGCACCCGGTATAGCGGTTTGTCCAGTAATATGGTAAAGAATGTAAGGTCTCTGAGACACTTTCCCACTGTTGAAAATGGTTTATAGACAAGAGATGATTTACAACCAAGAGAGTACCCTCTTAGATTGCCGAGCTGCATCTTGTGCATTGGAAAGAAAGAAAGCTTAGTGGTGCAAAGAAATAGGAATCGATGGCGTCAGATGACAAGAAGGAAGCACAAAGAAACTGAGACATGATACTTATCAACCGCATAGCCAATGCAAGGAATTTGCACTGCACCAAGAAGTTTCGTCAAACTCTAACACAACATTGCAGCTCCTTCGACGCAGGCTGCCTCGTACACGTGAGTCCTCCGCTCTTAGTGTTGACTGTTTTCGACATTTCTCACTCCGCAATAATAAGAGAGTTCAAACGGCTACGCAAAACCTATCCAGACATAGCGATAAACGCCTTTTTGACGGTTGCAAGTTGCTTCCAGCCCAAAAAATGTGACCAGTTTTAACCATACTCCGGTTACACGGCTGGGGGTGACATTGAAACAGTCGTCACCATAGTCCGCCTCAGGAAATCAGTGAGGATCTTCGATCAGGCGTCGTAGGTAATTTTCGAGCAAAGAGCAGGAGTTGGAAGCAATTGCGCGTCGTTCCAGCGTCGTTGATCTCGCGATGATGTTTTTGGGTGGCTCTAAGCGAGAACCGCACACGGCGCCGATCACGCCGAGTTGAAACTGGGCGGCATCACGAACTTCGCGACGAGAGATACCACTGCCTCATCCGACACTCTAGGTACGTCAACCGCCACCGCCCGCCGCATCGCCCATCTGCGCCTGCCGCGAATTGCCGCCTCGAAGCTCGCAGCGCTGATTTTTGTCCCCGCCACGCAGGTCCCAGAAGCTCCACCTTTCCGACCTTCAACCTCACAACCGCAACAATGGATCAGGCTAAGCTCGCCAGGATGCAGGCCTCTGTGCGCATCGGTATGTCAAGCTCTCAGAAATGCAGCCGCCGCATGGCTCGGCCTTGAGAGTCGGTATCGAGTATTCTGCTAACGCGATGACGTGAACAGGGTAAGCAAACATCGGATTCCTGCGCGTCCCCGCACCTCTGCCCTCCGACACAGTCTTTGGGTCGACGAGCGCAGTCGACACTCGAGAGAGCAAAGCTAACGGACGATGATCATGACAGAGGCAAGGGTACTCCCCGCAGGAAGGTCAAGAAGGTCCACAAGAACGCTGGCACCGACGACAAGAAGCTCCAGGGAGCTCTTAAGAAGCTGAACGTCCAGCCCATCCAGGCTATCGAGGAGGTCAACATGTTCAAGAGCGACGGCAACGTCATCCACTTCGCGGCACCCAAGGGTGAGTGATTCACGGCGCGCCTGAGCTCTATCTTTGCGCCCAATGCGGGACAACCTCGAGGATATTGCGGCGAGGGCGTTGCTTGAAATCTCTGGAAATTCGCGTCTAACTGTTACCGTTTAGTCCACGCCTCGGTCCCCGCCAACACCTTCGCCATCTACGGCAACGGCGAGGACAAGGAGCTGACCGAGCTCGTCCCCGGTATCCTCAACCAGCTCGGCCCCGACTCCCTGGCCTCCCTCCGCAAGCTCGCCGAGAGCTACCAGAGCATGCAGAAGGAGAAGGGCGAGGAGGAGAAGAAGGACGAGGACGATGACGACATCCCCGACCTCGTCGCGGGCGAGAACTTCGAGGGCAAGGCCGACGTCGAGTAGATTCGGACCGTCTTGCGAGCTTATTGAATAAGCGGTAAGAGGAGCAGATCGGGACGGGTCTGCCTTGAGATTTTCCTCGGAACTGGAAAAAGAATAGTTTCCACGGCGATGGAAAGGCATGCAGCAAATCTCATCCTCTTTCGATGATCTTGTACCTATACCTGCGGTGCTGTGTCTGTAAGATGACGCAGTAGGCGTTGCGTTGTTGGGATCAAAATAAATGAATCATTAACGTTCTGCAAGACAGGTCGTGGAATGACCAATGTTGAAGCAGTGACCGATTATCCAAAATGATGTGAGGACTTGTACGGAGTGGTGTACGGAAATTCACGACTGGACAAAATCACCACCTCGAAGTGTTTACATACTATTGTTTGCTATATGGTATAACCCAAGATGGGTACTTTGCTGTGAGGAATCTACAATCCCAATTCTGCCTTATTGAAGAAAGAGTATATATACTATGTTAAGCCAATTTTAAGACGAGCTAAATTCATATCACATTGTGGATGGATCCAGGCCTTGCTTCTAGGAGGAACTTGCCTGCCGAGGCTCCCAAATAGCGTCTCTTCTCTATAGAGCGTACAGAATAGCTAGACCAACCAACAATCTCATGGCCTGATTCAACATCTAATAATCTACACCTATTTCACCACGGTCATGTGATTATGCTAATCTAATCAGATAAGATTGCCGCTAGACAAACGCGCGACGCGTCTTCAACAACGCGGGCCGCACCAGATCGCTCCACGAATTATACGTCACTTCAGCCATGGCTAGAGTCCATGTGCCATCGCACAAGCGGACAAGCGATGATTTCGAGGAGGACATCGACGGTGAAAGTGCTGATGACGCTCAAGCAGCAAGAGCGAAGAGACCTAGAGTAGAGCACAGTGACGAATCTGAAGTATTCTCTACCGCCAGAACGTGGACGACAGTGACGCTAACAGTGACAGCCACCTGAGACTCCAGTCCTTCCTGAAAGCTACCGGTCCCGGTCACGAGAAAATGACGGACCCAGCGGCGCGCCGCTGGAGCATCAGCCCGGCTCGATTGTGCGCGTCAAGCTCACCAACTTTGTCACATACACCGCAGCGGAATTCAACCTGGGCCCAAGTCTGAACATGATTATCGGCCCCAATGGCACAGGAAAGAGTACATTGGTCTGCGCGATATGCTTAGGTCTGGGCTGGGGTCCGCAACACTTGGGGCGAGCCAAAGAGTTGGGAGAGTTTGTGAAGCATGGCGCTCGGGAGGCGGAGATTGAAATTGAACTTGCGGGCGGACAACAAACTCGAGGCCGCAATCCCATAATTCGACGGCTGATCAAGAAGGAGGGCAACAAGACGAGTTTCTCACTGAACGGCTCTCAGTCAACCGCAAAGGAGATCGCTAGGCTATGCAAGTCCTTCTCCATTCAAATCGACAATCTTTGCCAATTCCTTCCCCAGGACCGTGTGGTGGAATTTGCTGCGCTCAGCCCTATCCAGCTCCTCGAACACACACAAAGGGCGGCTGCACCGGAACAGATGAACGAATGGCATGCACAACTGAAGCAAATGCGTTCCGACCAGAAGCAAAAACAAGCCACCACGGCGGCTGAACGGGAAACCCTGGCGAACTTCCAAAACCGCCAAAACGCACAAAGAGCTGATGTCGAACGGTTGCAAGAGCGTCAGACGCTAGTCGCTAAGGTCAAGGCATACGAGAATCTGCGGCCGCTCGTCCACTACCGTGTGATACGGACTCGGCATGATGAAGCCAAACAAAGACAGAACGATGCCCAGGCGGAGCTCCGTGAGCTCGAGCAGGAAGTCGCGCCGATTTTGTCAGCATTGAAGGATAAGCAAAAATACCACCAAGAAGTCACAAAAGTTGCCGAACAGCGGAGGAAATTGGTCCTGGGTGCCGAAAACAGAGCAGGAAAGCTGCAATCAAAGCACAAGGAACTTCACGGCGCGCTCGAAGACCTTGACAAAGAGAAAGAAACGGAACGCAACGCCGACAATGAGCGAAAGGCGGAGCTCAAAAGGGTTGATGGTAGTATCAGAACCATCCAGAATCAGATGAAACATGAGCCACCGGAGTTTGATGCGGCTGCGTTCAACGAAAGAATTAGAGAGCGAGCTCGTGCAATCCGCGATCTCGAGGCTCAGGAGTTTGATGAGAGACAGAAGAGACAGGAGCATGAGCGGCAGCTTCAACCCAAGGAAAGCCAGAGACATAGGTTGCACGCTGAACGTGAGAACCTCAAGTCGCAACAAGGACAACAGGCGAACAAGCTCAGAGGTATTTCGAAAGACACTGCCGTTGCGTGGGAGTGGATTCAAAACAACAAGCAAAGCTTGAGAGGTGAGGTATTTGGTCCGCCTATCATATCTTGTTCCGTTCAAGACCCTCGCTATGCTAGCGCTGTGGAGACCTTTATGCAAAAGGGCGACTACCTAGCTTTCACTTGTACCAACAGGCAAGACTTCAACATGCTGGGTAGGAAGTTCAGTCAAGAGATGAACCTGCGCGATTTTCACCTCAAGGAAGCCATCAAACCCATGAGTCATTGGCGAGGTCAGGTTTCTAACGAACACCTCCAGCATTGTGGTCTTAGCGGCTGGCTTATTGACTTCATTTCCGGACCGGAGCCTGTTCTTTCGGCCCTTTGTGACACCAGAGGCATTCATAGAACAGGCGTCACACTGCACGAACACAATGATGAGCAGTACGAAAGACTACTTCAGAGCCCTATCTCCCAATGGGTTGCTGGCAGGGCTGCGTATAGCGTTTCCCGGCGTAGGGAATATGGTGCAGGCGCGGTGTCCACGACCGTCAGAGAGCTCAGGGCCGCCATGTACTGGACAAACCAACCCGTCGATACCGGAAGGGACAGAGAGCTGGTTGCTAAGACTAACGAAATCAGCCATGATCTGGAAATGCTTCAAGGGGTTATAAACGAGTGCAGACAGAAGGAGACAGAGCTGAGACAGCGGAAATCGGAGGCTCAACACGAGAAGGTAAGCTTTCCTTTCAAGTTGAGAGGACTGGTCTAACTAGCCGATAGGATTCTATTGAGCACGAGAAGAACGCTCTTCAGAAAGCCAGAGCGGATTTTGAAGGGCTTCACACGAGATTGGAAACTCAGATGACGAAACGCGATAGTCTCCGGGAGCGTGGTGCAAGCACTAGACGACGTCTCTACGACATCGAGGCCAAGGCTGACAATATGGCGCTGAGGAAGAGTCAAGCTGCTCTTGATTATTCGGTAAGTATCTGCGTGTTACGCGTACGAATTTTTATTAACACAATGGTAGACCTCGGTTCAAATGCTACTTAAAGTGTACAACGACATGCTGGAAGTGGAACTCATTCGTGCAGAAGCTCAATCAGAGGTCGAGATTCTGGAGGCTCGCAACGAAGACGTCACACAAACGCTGGAGACTCGAAAGCAAGAAGTCAATGCCCTGAAACAAGAGGTTAAGCAAATCAGAGGCCAGGCCAGACGCTTGGTTGAAGAAGTCAAGCGCATTCAAGAAGAGAGGAGCGAGGAAGAGGAAGAGCTGGTACAGGACATTCAGGAGACGATCAGCGAAGAGGATCTGGAAAGCGAGATAGAGTCTTTCAGAGGACGGCTCGGATTGTTGCATGACGGAAATCCTCATGTCATTGCACAATACGAAAAGCGTGCCAGAGACATTGGCAAGCTCGAAGACAAGCTGCGTGGAATGGATGCGGAGCTCGAAGAGCTGCAGCAAGAGATTGATTCCATCAAGGCTCAATGGGAGCCGGAGCTGGATGCGCTCGTGCAGAAGATCAGCGACGCCTTCTCATTCAACTTCAACAAGATTGGATGTGCCGGTCAAGTCGGGATCTACAAGGCCGAGGATTTCGACCAGTGGGCCATTCAGATCCAGGTCAAGTTCCGTGAGCAAGAGCAGCTTTCTTTGCTCGACAGCCACCGACAGTCCGGTGGTGAGCGCGCGGTCTCGACCATCTTCTACCTCATGGCTCTGCAGTCATTGGCGCGTTCGCCCTTCCGCGTAGTTGACGAGATCAACCAGGGTATGGATCCGAGAAATGAGCGCATGGTACACGAGCGCATGGTGGATATCGCTTGTCAGGAGCACACTAGCCAGTACTTCCTCATCACGCCGAAGCTGCTGCATGGACTGCGCTTCCACCCGCGCATGAAGGTGCACTGCATCGCGTCTGGCGAGTACATGCCGGAGGACTACCGGCGACTAGACTTCCGCAAGCTAATGGACACGGCGCTGAGGGTGCGGGGAAAGGCTTAGTTGTTTTAGGTGAAGGCGTGGGCGTTTACTGAGGATGGCGGACGGTCTGGGTATTCTGTTGGGGCAGGGTGGCGCTGCTTGGCGTTGAAACGAAAGCTTACATACTACATGGCATCGAAGCCCTGAAGCTCAGGGACGTATGAATATGACCATTTGTGCATTTTCTCCGTGACTGCCTCAACGATCAGCTGGCGATGTGGTACTGTCTGGCCGGGGTAAAAAATGCGGCTCTTAGTCAGGTACAACATGTGGCTGTGACGCTAATGCACGTTTCCCGAGCCGGCTATCTCACTCTTCTTTCTTGACTCTTCGCACCGGCGACCAAACTACCGCCCGAGGAGCGCATGTTGTCCAAGCCACGACACTCTTGGTTCCCGCTGACGTCGACTGCTGCTTCAGATACGACGAATCGGGGCATGTCTCTTCGCCGTTGTCTCGCGTAAGCCGTTCACAGGGCTCGTAATGGACCGAGCGGGCCAGTCGTAGATCCCCCGGAGCTACAGACATCGCAGGGCGTAGGTACGCGATCGCAGAACCAACTTTTGGCCACCGCCCGACCGAGACCTGTCCACCGCGCGCATACACCTCCGCCGTCGCCACGAAGTCAGCCCGGCGACGACCGCACGCTTTCCACAACCACCTCCGCCTGCCATCGCCGGCTGACCATCTTCGACACCGCCATCGCTCGTACATACGCTTTGTAGACTTGTAGCCACTTGGAACCGCTCGCAGTTGCTCGCCGCGCTGTATAATACTTAGAGAAGGCATCATGTCCGAAGACGCGGACGAAGCAAAGGGAGGGGCCAGCTTTGCGGAGCTGGTACGTCCGGGCTTACAATCATGGGAAGGGTCTCGCTGACACTTGCTGCCAGGCTACTAACATAGTAGAGGACTGTCTGTACAACATCATCCACGACATTGTGCTGCAAACGCACCGCGAAGAGAAAGTCTTGCGCATGCAATCCGCCGCGACCATCGCCGAGCAAGCAGCTATCGCCGAACACCAAGAGAATGCGTCGGTCGCAAAGGGCTCGACGAACCAGCCTCCGAGCGTAAAAATAGACACACCGGGTGCGGCGTACGAGAATGGGCGTGTGACGCTGCACGGCAACCCGCTCAAAACCACGCCCGAGATCATCTGCCCGTACTGCAAGCTTCCCCGCCTGATGTACCCCATCGCAGGCACCGGGATGCAGATGCCCGACCTCAGCAAGACTTACTGCACACGCCATCCCTTCGTGTCGCGGTCGGGCCACGACATCTACAACAACCCCTTCCCAACAGACATGGCCAAGACGAAGAAAGAGCGCGAGCTCATCAAGCGCGCAGAAAAGGACGCCACGCCCGGCAGCAGCCAAGGCGACGGCGGCGACCAGGAAAACAGCCTCTCGAAACTCAATCCCGGCGGCAAGCCCGCGTCCTACATCCCGTGGCACACGTGTCCAAACTGCAAGCGCAGCTTGCTGATAACGCGTTTTGCGCAGCACGCTGAGAAGTGCTTGGGCATCAGCGGGAGGCAGAGCAGCAGGAATGCCATGGCGAAGCTGAACTCCCAGGGCGGCAGCAGCGTCGCGGGTAACACGCCGCTGGGCAGTCGGCTGGGGACGCCGGCGCCGGGGAACGCGAGCGGAAAGATCAGCCCTGCAAAGAGGGATAGAGAGAGGGAGAGAGAGAGGGAAAGGGATAGAGGCGACGGCGATGAAGGGGACGAGGGTGAAGAAACCCCCAAGAAGATCAAGAAGAAGGGCAGCTATGTCAAGAAAGCGGATCGCGAGAAAGCAGACCGCGATAAGGAGGGCCTGTCGAAGCCGTCGAATCCGCTGAAGTTGAAGGTAGGGACGGGAAAGCGGCCGCCAAAGGAAAGCAGTAGTAGCGGCGGTGGCGGCGGCGGCGGCGAGAAAGGTGAAGGCAAGGACGATAGCTCGAAGAGGGAACGCGACCGCGAGGGCGACGATGGCGATGTCCCGCGCAAGAAGATGAAGCTGTTTAGGACCGAGAGCACGGTTTCAGAGGCGCCGGCTAAGGACGCGGCGGACCAGAGCGCTGCGGCGGCTGCTAGTCCGACGAGCACGGCGAGCTGAGGGGAATGAGATGGGATGGGATGGGATGGAATGGAATGAGATTTTGACTTCCTTCTTCTTTAATTCTTCTTTTTTTCTCTACGACGACACAGCTCGTGGGGGACCTTGCAGCATTTGCAGATTGCGGATGTCTTGGCTTTTTCTCTTCTTCTTTCTTCTCTGGCAGTTGTCTATGTGGCTTTATCGCTGACCGGAGCGGCATTTCTGGCGTCTTTTATTTCGCTTTTCTTTTTACAGCTGGTTTCCTTTTTACAGATGGGCTTGGCTTCTTTGCTTGCTTCTTTCTTTTCTTCTCCGGCTGGGTTTGGCTGGTGTATGGTGACTTGCGGGATGATATGATATGATATCCGGCGGCGGCGACAGACACGCGCCAGGACTGGGACGGGAGAATGGTGGCGGTGGTGAGAGACGGTGCGGTGATGTGGGGTAGGGCGTTTGTGCATATGTGCGTCGTGGAGGGCGTGGTTAGCATGGTTTTAGTTAAGAGAATGTTTGTTGCTGTGGGCTTTTTCTTTTGGTTCGTGGCGTTTGGCGAGGATGTGGCTTCTCCTTTGATTGAGGCTGGTGGCGGTAAGTTTGAGAGCAACGTGAATGAGCCATCCCATGCAGAGCGAAAGAGCACGGTACTGGGGTTATAGGTCACACTAGCGAGGTTGGCTTTCTGCTGAACATCTGGACAAGTGACGCGGTTGGAGGCAAACTTGTTCATCCACGCAAGTGGTGCAAATCCGAACTTTGTCACCGAGGACGTTGACGACGGGGACGCCTGTCATCACCAACTCCAGAAACAGTTAGCGAGAGGACTGGCATTAGAGTCGGGGGGCTGATAGCAATCAAACCCCGTCTGTTTGTGCTATGTGGAAGGAGCTTTTGCTTCAGATGAGGCGCTCCTTCCATGTTCTTGCCGGAAGAGTATAGTAACTTCTAGTCCAGATGGCGAGACAACGACTTCAACAAACACCAACACCCTTTATATCATCAGCCTTTTGAAAGCCCTAGTGCTACCGCTGCTCTGCAAACCATGTGCTGGTTCGCCTACCTCTCGCCACATGAAGACGTGCTCCTCGAGGACGTACTTATCACTCCTGCCCGCAGCATTATGCACCAGGTAAACGAACCCTACTTACCACGCGCATCCTTGGAAACCCAAACTCTGACTCAAACAGTTTAACATCGACGGCGTCGGCATTGCATGGTATACATGGGCACAGGAAGACTTCATAGCAACGACCAAAAGCGGGCGGCCCGCATTGTTTAAGACAATCTCACCGCCCCTAAACGACATCAACTTCCGCAGCCTATGCCTCAACACATCGACGCGCGTATGCTTCGCGCACATCCGGGCCCCAGCCAGCGGCGCACCAGCCACGGCAGTGAACTGCCACCCATTCATCTTCGGGCGGCACACGATTATGCACGCCGGGCACGTCTCGGACTACGTCTCTATCCGGCGGCAGCTGACGCTGGAGATCTCGGACGTGGCATTCGCGCACATACGCGGCGCCACCGACTCCGAGCACCTTGCCGCCCTGTACATGACGTACCTGTGCGAGGGGCTGGACCAAGCGGGCGCCATCGCCTGGGACGAGAAATACCCGCTCGACCGCATGTACGAGGCGCTCAAGCGCGTCGTCACGACCGTCATGGCGGTGCAACACCGGGTGCTGGGCCGCGCCGCCGCAAAGGCCAATAGCCTCAACCTCGCCGTCACGGACGGCGTGCGCCTCGTCGCTTTCCGCTTCCGCAACCATGTCCGCGAGGACCCGCCGACCTTGTACTTCTCGACCCATGCGGGCGTCACACTCAACAGGAAGTATCCGGACCATCCTGATCAGGGTATCGATAACCCCGCCCCGTTGAGGCCCGTCGAGTGGTATCCCAGACATGTCGTCCTCGCCAGTGAACCCCTGACTTATAAGGACGAGGATTGGGGCCTGGTGAAGAGGAATTGTGCCGTTTTGGTGAACGAGGATGGCACCATGGTTATGGGCGAGATTGAGTATGATGCTGAGAAGTGGGATGTTCGGGAGTAGGGGTGTCTGTGGGTAGGGGATTTGGAGACTGTAGCGAGCTATGATAACCTGAAGTACTGTTGTCGTGGGTGGTGCTGCTTGGCTACGATGTAGCTTCTCGGTAACCGTGCAGGGCTCGGCGAGTTATCATGAACTTACCAAGATCCTTTTCCGTCACGTTCGTACACGATGTTTCACTGAGACTGAAGCTGTGAGGCTTAGTTGGCTGAGATGAGCGAAGAAGCAAGAAATCTTGTGCTAGAAGCCGGCAGTTTTGATCTAGAATTGGACCTGTGTTCCTTTGGGCAGTAGTCACTGCGCCTTATCCTTCCAGCAAATCATACCACATATGCCCCAGCCATCCAGCCCATCAACTAGGACCATACGTACTCCTCTCCTCACCAACCACGCCCCAAAACTCCTCCACAATCTCCCTCTGCCCCTGCACCGCGGGTCTCACAACCAAAAACCTTTCATTATCGACCCGCGGATTCCAATTCCCAGGATGCGCATCGACGACCAAGCCGCCCGCCTCACTCAAAATGCACCACGCAGCCGCCACGTCCCAGGCATAGCAGCCGCACTCCCAGAACATGTCCTGCTGGCCCGCAGCAATACGACAAATTGTCATAGCGGCAGACCCCGTAAACCGCAGCGCGGGCACGAACTTGCCGCCTGTAGCGGCACTGCGCGCCAGCGTCTCGAACACGCGCAGGTTCAGCAAGAAGTTCGGCCCCTCCCGGTCGCTGCCCCAGTCCAGCCCGACGCACGCGCTGCGCAGCCCCACCAGCGGCCCGGAATGCAGCGGCAGTTTCTGCGGCGCGCGGTTCGCGCGGGTCAGGTGTGCGCCCTGCCCGGAGATGCCGGTGTACAGCTCGTCGAGGAAGGGGTTGTACACCACGCCGACGGTGGGCGTGCCGTCTACTGTGAGCCCGATCGACACGCATACGTCGGGGAAGTGCAGCACGAAGTTCGTGGTCCCGTCGATGGGATCGACGATGAATGTGGGGGTGCTGGGGATGGGGCTGCCTGGCGTAAAGCTCTCTTCGCCGATGAAGGCGTAGTGCGGGTACTGCGTTTTGAGGCGTCCGCGGATGTGCGTCTCGACGGCTAGGTCGGTCGCGGTGGCTATGTCTGTGGCTGTGGGAGCGGGGTTAGTGGGCTGGGCTGGGCGTTGGTTGGGGAGAGCCTGAGGGGAGGGGTGTCTGTACTGTTCTTTTTGGTCGTGGTGTCTGTGGTGTTGGGGTGCGCGGAGAGGATGATTTGGCCGCTTTCTTTGGCTATGGTGACGAGGACGTCGCGGATCTCTTGGAGGGCGGTTGCGGATAGCGCCATTTCTGGGGTGGTGGTTTTGGTAATGGCGTAGAGGGAGGTGTTCGATTCTGGATGTTTGTAGGTCAGTGTTGTTCGTGTATCTTTTTGTCGTTGGCTTTGGCTTGCTTGCTTACAGTATGATTCTGTTGCACAAAGAATAAGTGTTTTCCTCTATGTGCCTGCGTCTTTCCTAGGGAACAAATGCCAGAAGCGCACTTCGATGTGATGTTTATAGTGAGGATTAGGTAATGCGGAGCGTTTAAATAGGCTAATTGCGGGTGTGACTCTTTTCACATGCTGCTGACTGCTTGCATGCCGAAAAGCTTGGTACGCTTTTCGAAGAAATCGATCGACATGGCGCAGCGTCTTTAGTCAGGTAGTGTAGCAAGTAGTCTTTGACAGGCTTGTAGTGTGGTGCCGCAGACCACGGTAGACTTACCCGGCAACCAAACCGCTTACTCACGCGCCACCATAGAACTACCCGGAACAATTACTTTATCGTGTTCATGGACTAACTAGATTATTCTGTTATTTCTGCATTGCTACAGTGTATTGTTGGAGTGGGCCGGAGGTTAAAGAAGAAAGGAAATATATACGGCAATAATTGTGTGTGTGACAAGATATTGCCGTGCTCCAGCCTGCCTCCATTCTCTGCAGGCTTGACTTCACGCGAGCAGACTCGCAGCAAATAGACGCGAATGACAGCTCTCAAGGAATCCAAATACTAAATCCAAAAAGCTATTTTTACAAACTCGATCGCCGGATTACTTAGTGAGAACGAGTTACAGTATCAAGCGGTTTAGTGGCCATTCATAAAGGTACCACGTAGCCTGGCTTTGGGTGCCACAACTTGGAGTTTCAGTGTTCGGTCTACGGTGCTGTTATAACAATTTAGCACGCCTAAGAATCTTGCTATCGAATTTATAGAACCTCCGGGCTTGAATTTTTGTCTTTTCGCTGGGAAGACTCGGTGTTATTAATGGTATATATTTTGCTGTTTTGACTTCGACTGAGAGTAAAAGAGCTATACAAGGTTCGAAATTCTGTCTCCTGTCTGTTAAAGCGCGTGGGGGTGGCTTGCTAAATAACATGTCGCTGATAGGCGACTTGTATTTGTTTTTCTTCCTGCAAAAATGCGACCCTAGCATCATAATTGGAATTATGCGCATGTCTCTCTAGCCCGTTCATAACAAACACTGCTTCCTAACTACGTACGGTACCCCAGGACTTACGACATCACCTCTAATATAGCAAGCGACAAAAAAACAGTAAGCAGGAAACGAAGCCTCCCGTACAGACAGTGACAACAGGCCTAACAACAACAGCCAAGCCCCATCAAGCCACAGCAAAAAAACCAACTACCTAACCCCAGCTCCCCAAAGTCCAATACCTTAGCGACTAAAAAAAAAACCACTAACTCAAAATACAGCTCACGAACCAACAGCCCAAAAAGGCAACTCTTGGCAACGGCCAAGGTCGAACGTCTAGATCCTTTTGAGAAGACGCTTGCTTCAAAAGGCAACTCAAGACCCTAAGGTCGGACGCCTATGTGCCACTCATGTCGTAGGTGAGGCTGAGGGCAAGGGAAGTGAGGTTAGGGGAGGAAAGGGTTCGCCGGGTAGGTCGGGTGTGATTGCCTGCGTGGACGTTATCGTAAACGGTTTCCGTGGGAGTGGATGGCTAGGACGTATCGCGCTGGAAAATCTTGGGTAGTGAAGGTAATTGCTATGAACTTTCGTGTAATTCTTCTTATATATTTAAAGATAAAGTGAAACGTAAGCTCTGCTCAATCACCCTCTGGGCATAACACATCAAATCGACGCAAATATCAGCAATCTATCCGCCAAAGTGCTTAAGCCCCTTCCCTGTGCGCTTACATATCCACATATATACATACAACTCAAGTCTCCCACACCTCCACCGCGCTCACAGTATACTCTTTCTCTTCTTTTCCAATAGAGTTCTTGTGTCCCGTCTGCTTCTTTAGAGGAAGAGGATAAGCAAGCCTGACACGCGCCATATCCGGCCTGAACACCCATGACCCTGACCCGTGCGCAATACGCAACTCTCCACTTTCGGTTAAGGCGACGGCGTTATTTCTTCTGTCGCCTGCTCCGTTGCTTCCTCCTATTTCTTCCGTTTGTTCTGCTCCTTTACAAGAGCCCTCCCCACTTGTCTCTACTTCCGCAATCTCACTGCCTTCATGTCTACCGTTTCTGTCAAAACTGCCTGAGCCATCGTCAGAGGAGGAGAAGAGGACGCGCTGGCGTGGCGCGAGCGAGAACGAGAGCGAGCATAATTGCGGGAGCGAGCTGTATTTACTGGTGCTGGTGCTGGTGCTGGCTTTGCTGCAGAGGTAGATGGCGAACGTGTGTTGCGCGGTTGCGTCTGCGTCTACTTCTGCTGCTGAGAGCAGGACGAGACGATCGGTCTTGTCTTGGAGGAGGCGTGAGAGCGCTTGTGCCTGTGTTTGTGCCTCGGTGCGCGGAACATGAGCGTATACTCGCGAGCCGAAGACTGCGGGATGTGGGACGTGTAATAGCGCGAGTAGCTGGACTGTTTGCGGCGGGGAGAGGATCTTGGAGGAGGATACGAGGGCGCGGAAGGGCTGGTTGGGTAGGTTGGGACGTTAGTTGATTGATAGGTAGTTGATTCGTTGAAAGTGGGGTCAGTGATTACTTACGGGGAGGTTATCTGGATGAATGTAGCGGCGGCCATAGCCGCGCAAGCCAAAGCGGTCGCCGATGTAATCGCGGAGAGGGTCAAGGAGGCAGGGCTGATGGAGTTAGTGTAAGCTTCTATGAACGATATGGTTACTGCTACAGCCTACCATATGGTCCCGGATAGTAGACCTGAAGGCTGGCCAAGTAATTCCGGTCTCATCATCCACTCTCGAGAGAAATGAGCGGCAGATGCACTCAGTCACCTCGGCCGTGTATTCATGCCAGGTCAGCGAAGCCGAGGAGACACCAAAGCCCATGCCCCGCATCGCCAGTGCGACCATCAAGCCAATTAGTGCGCGCACATCGCGCGGCGCCACAACGGCGTCGTTGAGCTGGTCCGCCGCGCCCGAGGGCGGAAGCAGCGCCGCGGCGCCTTTGAAGGTGGTGCGGAGGTACCGAACCTTCTCTTCGGGTGGCATTGTGTTTTCCATGACGTCTAGGAGATCTTTGTCATCGTCGACTACGAGGACTCCATCATCAGGAGCAGTAACAGCACACTGATCCGTGGGAACTGTGGCGATACTTTGAAAATAGAGGCGGATACGGTCGTCGGGCGTCCAGATTTCTCTGCGTGGGCAGATTGAGCAGCGGTCGGCCAGGTGCTCGGCGGGATGTGATAGCATGGCCAGAGCAGTAATGAATGTGACGAGTGTCAGCTCTTTCTGGGTGCCTTCTGTATGCCGGAAGGGATAGGCCCCGTGCCGCAGGGTCAATTTATAAAGTAATGGCGCGGCGTCGTTGAAGGCGTCGACGAGCGACGGATCGTACTTTGCAAGCGTGGAGGCGAAAGTGGCCGGTGTCCATACTGCAGGTGTGACTTTGATGTCGCTGTTGGACTTAATGCCTTCCTGCGAACATTGTTCTTGAAATAAGTCGCGGAGGGAGAGGCGACGGTGAGCATCGGATCTTTGATACAGGTGGTCGAGGAGGCGCGCACGGACTTCTTCTGGAGAGGCAAAGACTTCTTTTGGATTGAAGCGTTGGAGGCTTGGGTGTTGACCCATTTCTGCAATACGAGATACCGGTGATGATTTACTATCGGTTGTGATTTACAGTTTCGAAATTCTTTATAAATGCCCTCTAGCTGATTGACTCAGCCACCCGCCCCCAAGGCTCCAGAGTCCTCCACAGCCTCCCACACTGTAAAATTGAGCTCCACGGACTAATCCTTTATCAAAGGTGAGAAGTACTTTGAAAGCGGCGGTGATGGAATGTACTACAACCTATTCACCGCTAACTGCGGCGATTATGTCCATAATATGGTAACCCTCCTTTACCCTGAAAAGCAGGACTTTGTTGTTCCGCACGCTCCGCCGATGCTGAGAAACTAGCACTTCTCAGCACACGGTCACGGAGCGTTGAGTGAGCTTATGGAAAGCTAAGAGCGGCGGTGTGACTTCGCTTTTAGTAGGACGGTCCTAGAATATACCTAAGGCGATCAACATAGATGTATATAGAACGTATAGAACAATTTTCTTCGTCACATCTACAGACCATGACCGGCTAACATTCTAATACCATACAAAATTTTTGCTGCCTGGCAAGCCATCTATCTACGCAGTAAAATGGTAACGAGTAACTAAAGAGCATCCATCTTACTTCGCTTCACTTTAACGCGCAAATACTAAAAGCTCCAGTATATGCCTAAAACGGCACGCTAAGTCCGCCATCGAACGTCTAAGCACTCCCCAGCAGAACCAGCACCTAAAGCAAAATCCTTCTTTCACTCCTCTCTCTACACCCACACCCAAAACGTCGCACCAAGTCCAACCTCGAACGTCTAGGTTCTCCCAAGCAGGATCAGCAAGCAAAGTGAAGTTATCCCCACGCACACCCAAGACGGCACTCTAAGTCCAAGGTCGAACGTCTACGTTCTCTCCACCAAAGCAGGAAGTTAGGGTGATGTTTACACAACCGCAAACACTAACGCGCCGCCAACGCGCCGCCAAAGCCGTAAGGTACGGTAAGGTAAGGCATAGCCAGCACACTACAGTCCAGTACACCACACAAACATCACCAACCACACATAATCCCTCCTCAAGTCCATCTAGATTTCAAAACGCAGCTGTCTATATATTGTTACATGTAATTAGGCAATTAGGTGTGTGGTGTCTGCTGTTGTGTTAGGGTAGTTATATGCACCGGGGATGGTGTTAGTGGTATCGTATTAGCACAGAAACGCAAGGGTGTGTGATGCTGGGGTGAGTGGTGCGTTGGCAAGAGAGTGTTGTGTGTTGTGGCTTAAAGTAAACAGGCAGGCGCGAGGGAGCTCGGGGCCACACCTACCTACCTACCTAGGTAGGCAGCGACACAAGCGCGCACATGCACCACGACAACCAAACAACTGTTCTGCTATCGCCACCCGTCAAATGTCGACCACAGACGATTCTTCACCTCAGGCGGCGGCGCCCATCCCATCGCTTCCAGCGTCTCCTCCTCGAACCGCAGCATGCACCACCACAGCACATCACGGTCCACAACACGGCGCCACGCACCGTCAGGCCCGACACCCGAGGGCGAGAGGTCGAAGGCGCGACCGAAGGGCTCAAAGCGCTCGCCATACGTCTTGAGCGCGATACACGCCGAGACGGTCAAGAGCATGGTATCGGTATCGGAGCAAAAAGCGGCCACGGCATCGGCGTTGCGCACCAGCTCGGCGTCGACTTCGGCGCGCTCGCGTCCCATCAGGTACCAGTTGCGGCACGCGGCCTGCTTGTGCAGCGCGAAGGGGTCGGTGAGCTCGATCTGCGCGAAGCACGCGTGCTGGTAGAGCAGTGCCTGCGCCGCTACCGGGCATGTGCTGTTGGCCGGGACGATGTCCAGGCCTAGGTTGCTGCTCGTCACGTTCGGGTACCATGGGTCGAGCAGCGGCGTCGTGTACAGCATTGTGAAGCCGATGGCGGCAGAAAAGAGAAGGTAGAGCAGCGTACGCAGGCGACCGAGGAGGCCGAGCGGTGGATACAGCAGGTGCGCGAGCATCATGTCGCAGAAAGTGACGAAGATGAGCCGCAGCTGCACGCTGAAGAGGTAGTTGCACAGCGCGCTCACGTACGGTACGTGTATGTAGTAGTTGGTGCCGAACCACGCGGCGCCGTACAGCGCGATGCGCTTCAGCCGCGCCACCCACAGCGCCTTTGCGCTCTTGTACTTTGCGGCGTCGTCGATGCCCAGGACGCCGACAACGGCCCAGGCGACACCGAAGTTAAGCACTGAGCCCAGCGACAAGCCGCCATGCCAGTGAAAGTCGTGTAGCGCATTCACGGCGAAGGCGCGCAGCTTGGAGCGGCGCGACCAGGGGATTTCGAGCTCGGGGAACGAGGCCGGCCGGTTGCGCGCCGGGTACAACGGCACAGACACCACGAAGCCGAGGCCGGTCACGCCGGCGGTGATGGCCACGGCGAATGGGAAGCCGCCCGGGACGGCTAGGAGCCAGGTAGACTGCGTGATGTACACGCTGTAGGCATAGGCGGCCAGGGGCAGCAGGACGTGGATGTAGCGGCGCCAGGTGTAGGGTGCATAGACGGGCGTCTTCGCGGGTGCGCGTGGGGCGGAGACATTGTCCGAGTGTAGGGATCCTGGTGGTGGTGGTGAAGGAGGGGGTCGGGGGCCGTCGTCCATTGTCGGAGCGGAGCAACTGCTGATTCCGGACAGAGTTCCAGAGTTCCAGAGTTCCAGAGTTCACAGCCGATGTCGCGATTGCATCTCGTTTATCGAGCTCTCTCCCTCATCTCAGGAGGGGGTTTTTTCCCTTCCTTCCGTCGCATAGTCGCCGTGGCTAGCACCAACAGAGGCAAGCCTCGCCGCACTGGCGCCCGCTTCTCAGCGCATCCTCTCGTCACCCGCTGGAACGACATGGTTAAGGGGGGTGAGGGGTCAGCCTGGTCGCGTATCGAATCGCGGGATCGCTGACAAGGAGGTAAAATGAGTAGGTAGGTAAGTTAGCTAGCTTAAATCCGCGCCGGGACTTCCCGTCGGTCGTCCAGGACTGCCTATTCCAGAAACATGGCATTATTGACGGTTAGACTTGTAGCATCACGCCGCTTCAACACCGTCATTCCCCAGCATGAACATGGGCTGAGAAACATAAAACGTTGAACGTCTGGCCGCTGCCGCTGCGTCAGGCCCTCCACTTCATGGTTGTTTGGAGTAGCCGCCGCCGTCCCGACGTCCCAAAGACCCGCTGCCGCTGCCGCTGCATCCCGATCCCGCGATGCACTCTGCACTCCCTCACTCTCTCTCTCTCTGCCGTCTTTCCGTAACGGAAGCTCCTCTAGTGTTCTAGACCGACGGCAGCGCGGACACGCCACAAGGCCCGCCGTGCAAATTGCCCGTGAAACGTGCATCACCCGTTTCAAGCGAACATGGACGTCGGGCCAAGCTCCCGATGCGGCTCCCGCCCCATAAACACCAAACATGCCCAGAGTCCTGCATCGCGGGGGCTGCAAATTGCCCTGTTCGTATTCGTTCGATGACTAAACTATGTAGTATATACCCCAGGTGCCGCCCGTTCGGTTTTTGCTCTTCACCCGCCTTTAGTTCGGTTATACTTTCACTCTTTTTATATCTGTCATTCTTTTATACTGCCCAGCATGCTGGCCCCTGCTTCTCTTGCCATTTTGGCTCTGGCTGCTGCGCAGTCTGCCACTGCTGCCCTGACCGACGATTCGCTGGCGAAGAAGGTCGACTCTCTCGAGCTCGATTTCGAGTTCAACCCCGTCAAGGAGGCTTACTGGACCGGCCTGCCTCACCACAGGAGGACTCCTTTTGCCGTACGTTGATCACTGTGTTTGTGTAACGCTCTAGCTGATTTCTTTAGGTCTCTCCCGATGGCAAGTCGGCGTACATTGCCTACCTGGACAGCAGCGAGACGGACGTGCACATCCAGCAGGTCGACCCCTCGACCTTCACTGCCACTGGCACCACCGTCACCGTCTCCGGCGGTAAGGAGGCCGGTGGTCTCGTCGCCCACAACGACGGCTTCGCCCTCCTGACCAACGAGGCCATGCCGTCGGGCACGAGCAACGCCCCCGCCGACAGCACGCCCGTCCCCGTCATGTACCGCTACACGAGCGGCAAGCAGACGTGGAAGACGTGGCTGGGCGGGCCGGGCGTCCACGCGGACGATGGCTTGTCCGCCTCGCCCGACCTGAATGGCGACCTGGTCTACTCCAGCAAGGCGGGCATGTACGGCGCCTACTTCGTCGTGACGGACTACTCTGGCGACGCGTCGGGCCACTTTGGCGACAGCATCCAGTACGTGCAGGAGGACGGGACGCTGAAGACGATCGCGGGCGCGTCGAGCTCGTGGGGCTGCAGCCACAACACGGGCATTGCGTTTGAGGCGGCCGACGAGGCGCCGTTCGCGTCCATCTGCGCCGAGGACCAGGGCGACATCTGGCTCAACACCAAGACGCAGGGCATGAGCGCCGACGGCGTCAAGATCTCCAACGAGAACACGACCAACGGCGCCAGCAACGAGGCCATGGGCGGCATGTCGGGCTCGTACAGCAACCTGGCCCGCTTCGGCGAGAGCACCAACTACATTTTCTCGTGGGTGTCGCGCGGCGCGACGGACCTGTACGCCAACGAGTGGATGGGCGACGGCTTCGTCAGCTCGCTCAACCGCACCAACAACCGCAACGTCGCTGTCGCCGTCATGAGCGACAAGGCGACGCTGATCGGCGAGCAGGCCTCCTCCGTCGTCGGCACCAAGGACGGCGACTCCCAAATCAACTGGGTCACCTCGGGCTCCAACGACTGCAGCAACGCCCACGCGGCCGCGTTCGACGCTTCCACGGCCCTCGTCACCTGGGAGGAGGCGGCCAACCCTCAGTGCGACAACATCGCCATGGGCTGCGCCGGCGAGTTCGTCGGCTCCTTCTTCCAGCTCTACGGCAAGGACGGCACGAAGCAGGGCGAGGCGCTCAAGAGCACCGATACCTATGTCGCTGGTGACATGGTCACGATGTCCGACGGCAGGATTTGCTGGCCTTATGTCGCTATGGACTGGGATCTGAGCACCCCGGTTGGCTATGGTGCCGCCAAGACGACCAAGAAAATGTCGTTCGCTTGCATGGCTGCGTCGGGCTCTGCGGGCTCTTCTACTGCTGCTTCCGCCTCTGGCTCTTCTTCTTCTGCTGCCGCCGCTGCCGTGAAGGCTACCTCCTCCGCCGCCGCTGCCGTAAAGGCTACTTCCGCCGCCGCCGCCGCCGTGGAGGACGCCACTTCCGCCACCGCTGACGTCGCCGCCGTGCAGTCTACTGCCCAGATCGCTGAGGCCCAGTCGCACACCACCCTGCAGACGCAGGTGCGCGCTTCCGCCACCGCTACCGCTGCTGCTGAGGCTGTCGAGTCCACTGCCGCTGCTGCTGCTGAGTCTACCCCCGCTGCCGAGTCGACCCCTGGCTCTTGGCCTTGGTCTGGTGCGTAAACCCCCAACACCTTTCAAATCCCTACCCTCCCAACCCCACCCCCACCCCCTGCTTTTTCTTTATTGTCCTTTTTTTGCGAGCGAGTGACTGATGACATGACGGCTAATGCAGGCATGCAGGCGGGAGCTGGTTCTGGTGGTAATGGAGAGGGTGAGAAGGCGGACGGGCCGTGCGAGGTCGAGTATGTGTGGGTTTAAGTCAAGCGGGCTTTTAGTTGGGGGTGAGGGGGTGAATATCAGAGTGCCTTTATGAAGTAGAAGAATCCTACTCGTAGTCATTCTACACTGCACCTCTATTTATCCGCGAAACTAACCTCGAAGGTGTCGGCACGCTCGCTCGCTCCTCGCCCTCGCGCGCAGATATGACTACTATTGTCTACCCTGCCCTGCCCTATACCCTCCTATCCCACGCCGCACAGCACGGCATGGCACTGTCAACCCAGCAACTAACAACCTACCTACCTACCTACCTCCCTCCCTCTCTCGCTCCACCACTACCCCGCCCACGTAGGCAGCGCACGCACACACACCGCCGACGCACCCATGCCCGCCCGGCCTAGACGCACGCGTCGCGTGCTGCATGTCGTAACGCGTATCTAGGCTCGGCCGACAAGCCGTCGCGTCGTGGCTTTTAGGAGGTTGGCTCGGCGAGCGGGGTTGCTGGCCTAGGCACGCTACTGTGTCTGCTTAAGGCACGCTGCGCTGTTTTGTTGGCTAATGCGTGCGTGTGTGCGTGGTCTAGACGGACCGAGGTTCAAAGTAGCTACCTAGGTACGTGGCTGGCTGGCTGGTTGTTTGAGTGGGTAGGTAGGTAGGTAGGGAAGTGGGTAAGTAAGTAGGTGCGTAAAAGTAAGTAAGTAGGTGGGTGGGTGGGTGAGCGCGCTGCAGTACGCAGTGCAGTGCAGTGCAGTGCCGAGGCGTGGTTGGTTGGTTGGTTGCTTGGTTCCGCCCCGTTCCCTGCTGGCTGGGGTTGGTTGCTATTGCTGGTTTTTGGGGTTGGAGTTGTGTTTGTATTGATCTCTTTGTTTTTAACACTATACCTCACCCTCCCTTTCCCTTTCCGCTCTCCCCCGCCTCGCCCCGTCCCGCTACGCTACGCTACGCTAAGCTCGCTTCGCTGCGCTCGCTCATTTATCATGAATTGGAAACTCGTGCCCCGTCTTGGCCTTGTACATGCGGCGGATATAGTCCGAGATGAACTCGTCCTTGGCCTGCTCGATGGCCGACTCGTTGTCCTGCGGCCCTTCGTGCATGACGTGCTCTTGGTAGGCGTCGATTGCTGCGGGCGTGTTAGTGTGGGGGGTAATGAGGGCGGTTAAAAACACAGTTTCGTCGTCGTAGTAGCAGGGGTCGTGAGGCGGAAGTGCGGGGGACGGGGAGGGCGGGCGCGGGTACGTGTGGAGGTAGAGTAAGGAGATAGGGAAGGAGAGGGAGAGGGAGAGGGAGAAGGAGAAGGGGAAAGATGAAGGCGAGGCGAGTGCGAGGGGGGTGTTGTGCTAGTGTTGATGCTGCGTTTGATGCTGGTGCTGGTGCTGGTGCGACGACGCGTAAAGATGAGGACGAAAGGGACGAGGGCAGCCACGGCAGCGAACGCGACAACGAAGACGACGGCCGTGGCCGCGCTCGCTGTGCCCGTCGCCACTGCTGCCGCGACGGTGCTGCCTACCCCCTTCCCAGCACCGGCACCGCCGCCGCCATTACAGCGCGAACGTCTCCGGCGGCGGGGAGGGGTGTACCAGAAGAGTGACGCGAAGACTGACAACAAGGAAAAGAAGCGCGCGCAAAACTCACCCTTATCCAGCAAATCCTCCGTCTTCTCCGCCTCGGGCCCCCCGCCCGCCGCCTCGTTCAGCCGATCCGACCACTTCTGAAAGACGGATTTGTTCTTCTCCTCCTGCTGGCGCTGCCAGCGCGCCTCCTCCTCCTTCTCCCGCCCCGTCACCTTGTCCATCAGCTTGGTCTTGAAGTCGCGGTTGGCGAGCTCCTCTTCATGCGCCTTGCGCTCCGCCTCCTCGCGCTCTTGGCGCTCGCGCTCGCGCTCCTCTTTGCCCGTGATGCGGTCCAGGAACGACGCCTTCGTGTGCTCGCCCTCGGCGTGGAATTTTGCGTTTTCCGCTTCGGCCGAGCCGTGCTGCTGCTGTCCGTCGTTGTCTTCGCCTTCATCCTTCTTGCCGCCGCCCATCAGGTTGCTCAAAAACCCTCCGCCCTCCTTGTGCTGCTGCTCCGAGCTGCCGCTGCCCCCCTCGCCCGCCGCAGCAGGGTGGTACTGCGCGGCGTCGTAACGGCGCTGGGCCTCGATCTCGGCCTGGGGGTCCTTTTCGCCGCGGCCGGCAATGGCCGTGGTGATCTTGTCGAGGAAGCCCGAGTGCTGCTCGTGCTCGGCGGGCTCGGCGGCGGCGGGGTGCGTCGTCGCGGCGTCGATGTGCTGCTGTTGTTCGTGCTGCTCGGCGGGGGCGTCGCTGCCGTCCTCGTGCTTGAACTTGTGGATGAAGTCCATGGCGTGTTTGCTTGTTTGTTTGTGTGGTTGCGTGTGCGGGTGTGGTTGTGCGTGTCGATGGATAGCTCAATGGCTCAAGACGGTGCAATTGGCCCTCTCAGAAGCGTGTACGTACTTCGTAGTATGAGAGAAAGAACGAAGAAGAGGAAGCAGACGCACACGCACACACGCCACGACCCCTCCCTCTACATATACCTAGTCAAGCAAAGCAAAAAAAACTGCCCACAGCCTACCAGCTACCCCACTCCCCGCGGGCCATGGCCACCAGCAGCACCACCACGCGCACCTCCGCCGCCCATCGTTAGTCGCCCGTCGCCGCAAGCCGTGACGTGTCGGCTGCCTACCTACGCTACTGGCGACTCGCGAGACGGCTCACGAATCAGCGTCCCGCGCACCCGCGACTCAGGCATGTGGAGCTGCAAGTCTGAGCTGAAACGCGCTTGTGCGCGGCGGTATGAGGCCGGTGCTTTGCGCTGCACAGCCACGGTTGGTGGAGGGGATTGCCGGACGGTTGAGGGTGATGATGGGGATGGTGATGGTGATGGTGAAGGTGAGGTGCGGGAGGAAAAGGTACATAGGTTGCGTTTGCTTCGTCCATTGGTGGACAGAAGCGCAAGCAAGCACAATAGATCGCGCGTCTAAGTATGGTCTGCTCCTCTGCACCACACCGTACGAACAAGCCCTCCAAAACCACAGACACAGACACACCACCGCAGCAAGTCAACAAACGCACGCACGCACGCACACACCACCACCAAGCCCAAGCGCCGCCTTCTACAAACATTTGTACAATACGGACACAGCCGCGCACACACCACCACCACCACCACGACCAGAAACGGCGGCGCACGCACGGCCGCGGGAGCGAGCGAGCGAGCGAGCGAGTAGCGAGGACTGTAGCGAATAGCGAGTAGCGTAGCGAGTAGAGTAGAGTAGCGAGTAGCGCCAGCCGATAGCTGACGGGTAGGATTGAGGCGGCGTGAGGCGTTCGTGAGGGGCGCGCGCTATGGAAGGGCAGGATTCGCGGGGACTGCCCGGAGACCGACGACGACGTAGGTAGGTAATCGAGGCATGTACGTCATACTCACACATGCCTACCTAGGTAGACGACGAGCGCGCAGAGTCAGAGTCAGGCAGTCAGTCTTCAGGCCCAGGGCACGCGCACCCCAAGTCAGTCCTCTACAAATAGTGGAGCGGCTCGAAAAAGCAATTCCCCAAACCCAGCCCCAACTTTCCAAGGGGGGATGAATGCATGCACATACCACGGTACATACATACTTTCGTAAGCCGAAGCCGACGCCGAAACCGGTGCCCTGGCGTGCTAGGTATGCTGTGGCTACAATATAACAACGTCCTCTACTCTCCCGCGCCAAAACCTCTCATCAATCTCAAACGCCCGCTCGTTGACTACGTACTTGCCTGCTCCTATTGTACAATGCAAATGCAATGCCTGCCTGCCTGCTCTACCTTACCCTACCCTACCCTACCATATTGTACCTATTACAATACATACATACACACCAGGCCTGACTCTCTCTGCCTCGTGTCTATCCGACTCATCCGCCAAACCGCCACCGCCTGAACGCCTCACGCCTCACGCCTCACGCCTGACGCCTCACTTTCCGCCGCCCACCGCCCACCGCCTACCCCAAGAGATGATGTGAAATGAAATGAAATGAGCGTACCCGTACCGTAGCGCGGCGCGGCGTGCCGTGCCGCCGCCCCCAAACGACCACAACCACAATCCCGTCCCTCCCATCCCTCCCGTCTCTCTCGTCTCTCTTCCAGGACCTCCCACCTAACTATGCAACAAAGTCCTGTCCTGTCCTGCTATCTTGTCCTGTCCCGTCCTGTCTTTAACCCCCGCCCAAGCCTAGCGCACACCCCGTCCCTGTCCCTGTCCCCCAGGCCCCTCCCTTTCCCCTGCATGCATGCATGCATCCCATCTCATCTACGCCCACCGCCCACCGCCAATTGCCCCAGCGTGCACGCACGCACGCACACAGCACGTACGCACACAACACACACACACATTTGTACACGGACGACAACCCCATCCCCGTCCCGCACCACGTCCACGTACCCTACCCTCACACCGCACCTTAGACACTAAACATTAGATAAAAACAGGGCTGGCGGCGCTGAAACCATCATCCCCCCCCACCCCCC
>NW_022983605.1:0-39412 GCF_010093885.1 Aplosporella prunicola CBS 121167 | reverse complement strand
AAAAAAAAAAAAAAAAAAAAAAAAAAAAAAAAAAATTTGCAATTGGCGCCACTAACAATACCATTACAGCTGTTGTTTCCGTTACCCTCACACAAGCACTTAGGACTGGAGATAGTTGTAGCATACTGTCACGGCATTGGCCGAAACCGGAGCAGTAAGGTGGGGGCCAAAACGCCCGCGCCAGTTGCACGACAAAACCCCAGGAGCAAGACATTCATTATTCGGTAGATCTATGCGTCAATGAATGATTTCTTCGGCCCAGTATCTATGCAAAGCAACACACAAGCAGTCCCATCTACTAATTACTTTTAGCTTGTTTTCAAGCTAGGTTATAAGAAGTCGACGCATTTTCGTAGTGGTGAAGGACAAAGCAGGCCTCCCAACCGCCCGCCCGCCCCCGCCCGGGCCCTTCGGGCGGGCGGGCTGGCAGAGCGGGCACGGGCGGGCAGGCGAGTAGGCGATTACTAAGACCTCTCGCTTAGCCTATTTAGGTAGCTACCTAAAAAAAATAAAAAATAAAGTAAAATAAATGCAATACTTTTTACTTTTACTAGGAATCGAACTTAGACCTTTATAAAGTAAGGAATATTCTTAGTTTTTATGAATATATACCTAAAATATGCGCACAGACCACTTTTGCTCGCCTGCCCGCCCGCCGCCCGCGGGCGGGCGACTGGGAGGCCTGGGACAAAGCAAGCATGAGAAACCCATAATCGGACAGTGAATTGTTAGCCAGTAAAAAAGTGCAGCTTGCATTCACGGAGGTTGCTTGCTGAATGTTGCCTGCTGAGGACTCAGATGCTGGAGCCTAAAACACCCCTGACCCACCTTTCGGGGCCCACTTTTCTGCAGGGCGTTAAGCGCGCACGTTTTACTCCCTAATCCTGGCCCACTGTGCCACTCTATACACAAATCTCCAAGCACGCGCGATCTTGGTCCCCGTTTGTGCCCCGATATTATAGACCTACCACGTAGTTTTGTCTTCATTTCATCACAATCATAGAGAGGAGACGAGTTTGCAATTGATTGAGACGTTCACATAGAATTCGGTATCTGAAAAATCGCTCTACTGTGCCGCAAATGCAAGACAAGGAAAATGACAATGTGCTCTAAAAATATCTTCCTTCAACGCAGTGCGCCTCGCTCAAATGTGTCTGATTGCGTCATCAAGAATTGTCGCGAACGTGACACCGGACAGCTTTTCAATGTCCACCGAGTCCAGGGCAGTGTCATCGTACTCTTGAAGACTGTTCGTGGGCTCCAGCTCAGGTTTAAACCAGATAGGGTCGTCCCTTGTTCTCGATCCGAATAGTTTCTCGATGGAGCTTTTGAAATCCGTGGTGGCGTGTATCTCGAAAAAGCACTGGAAAGGCTTCTCGTCGCGCCTTCTGAGCAAAATTGCAGCCCGCATTTTTGACGGAACACCGTCTTTGGTCGTACTGTTTTCCATCAAGGTCCACGAAGCCGTGTCCGACTGGCCATAGGTATTGCCCCTCGTGTCAATCGACCCCACAACTTTTGTAGCGTTTTTGGCCTCCCGGCTCGTACTCCTCTCCCAACCGAAGTCTACAGAAGCCTTGGCGCCGGCAAAGGGGGGAGCTCCGATGTTTAGACCGGTACTCCGCTTCTCGGCCACCTGATGCGTAGTTTCCACCAGGTTGAAGCTGCCATCCGGAGCAATTTTTGTAACTTCAGGGTCGTTTCCGCCGTCCTCCATAGCCGCGAATTGTAGCGAGATATTCGCTGCTTTTATTCTTCGGCCTGTGCGGCGGCTGTCAAAGGTAAACTTGAGGATAATGAGGCTGGCGAAGTAGCGTTCGTTGTCCGGGTCCGGCAATCCATGGATAACGTCTTCGAGCGAGCAGCGAACGTCGACCGCGCCCTTGCGCTCAGTGACATTTTTCCGCTGGTACGGTGCTGCAGGGTCGTTCAGGAGGCGATATGAGCTTCCCTCATCTCCGGTGGGGTTCAATCCAATGTAGAATTCCTCGTCCATGATTATCTCGGTGTTGAGCTTCCGCGCGTCTATGCAGGTTCTTAATTGGTGTTGGGGGACTGAAGAAAAAGAAAAGCACCTGATACATATTTATGGCGCGGCAAAGCTCTACTCATAAGGCAGGTGCTATGTGTTAAGATCACTTGTGCCATGTACGATTTTAGACATGCATGTGGGGCTTCCGGGGTGGTTTGCGCTCGGATGTTTTACGCGTTACCGCGGCCCAATAGGATTTCAGCTGGTGGCACAGTTGATCGGAGTCATTCCCCATGGCGCAAAGACAACCGCCCCAGTTAATCAAGCGGCGGCTAACATCCACCCAATGGACTGGGTGCTCATTGCCATTGGACACACGCTGTGAGTGTGGAGTAAAAATGTCGTTGCCGCGAAACGCGAAGATTCATCTATATACGGAGGCAAAATTTACGACTCAGGAGCGCAAGCACAGACACCAGGCTCTACTCTGACGCGTCTACACTAGCCTTTTAGCTCTCCACTCTGGCGGCTAGAGCAAGTCCACGTATTTTTAGATCTTCAGTTTGGCGGCTAGCAGCAAGTTTTTGTACATTTAGACCTGCACCTTGGTAGCTGGCAGTAATTTCGAGAACTTCTTCAAATCAAATTCATTCGCGTCTTTCTAGTTATCATTGATACCCGAGTTTCTCCATCACCATGGGAGACATTGCTTTTAAATACTTGCCTGAAAGTCCTTTCCAAACTGGGAGCGAGCATTATCCTCAACACCTACCTCAGCATGCTTCCCAACAACAGAATAAGCATAAGGTGCTTATCAATTGTACTCCAGCAAGCTCGGAGAGCGAGGGAGACGATGATGACTGGGAGCATGAAAGAACAATTCGAGACAAGTTCAAGGCCATTATCAGCAAAATAACATCAGCAGAAAACGAAGATGCGGACAGAGTCGCCAAAGAGATAAGGGACCAATTCTACCAATACTTGGGCAGAAAGGCCGATGGCAGGACCATTCTGCACAGATTGGCTAAAGATGCGAGACGGGACCGAATGGAAATATGGGTTGCAGTCATAAAGATGGTCATCCAAGAACTCCCAGACCTCCTGAAGTCGCAAGATGAAATACGAAAAACACCATTGCATATGGCTTTGCACAATGGCAGATCGAGGCTGGTCCTTGGCATGTGCGAGGCTATCCCGGACAACTATTTCGACGATATTCTCCTCAAGAAAGACGACACAGGGAACAACTGTTTACATGCAGCTCTCCGCGGCAATAATGTCCATCCAGCGATAGTCCTTGAACTCCTTCGCAGGATAGACAACCCCGACAGGGTACTTTGTGAATTGAATGAAGAAGGGCTTTCACCCTTACATATTGCAGTCGAATACCGCCGTTGTTCCCCCTCCCAACTTGGCATCGTTCAAACAATTATTGCCCGCTGCGACAAAACACTGGACATCAACGTCTCCTCCGATGATCCCAACAAGCTTTCTGTCTACCGATACCACGACAAGACACGTAAGGAAAGTGAAGAGGATCTCAACGCACAGGAGAAAAATGGGTGGAACCCCGTTCAAGCTACTCCAAGGTCCCTCGACGAGTTGGTACATGACTCTGGCAGCTTTCACCAAAGAAAAGTCTCCAGGTCCGACACCATCACCTTGCCCGGCCCCATTGCCAGGTCCGACATAATGGTCTGGTCTGGCCCAGTCTCCAGTTCCGACACACTTTCCCGGTCCGACACTGGCTCTCCTGACAGAAGTTCGACATTTTCCGTAGCCTCATCCAACGGCTCGGGAAAGAGACGGTCAGGAGAACATCAACGAAACGAAGTTACCGAGGCTTCCGCCAACGCCATTCGAGATCACCTCAAAGTGTGTTTCATTTGTGGCCGGACAGACCCCGAGAAGATACTCTCGTTTTTGTACAAACCCACTGAAGGCAAGTCGAATACAAGCGACAAGAGAGGAAAACAGTGATTTCTTTACTAACAGAACTTACAGTGAAAGAAATCTACTTCAGCCTTCCGGGAGGCCCCAACTCCATGGTGACAGAGGATATGCTCGAAATGATGAGCTACCTGGAGTTCGAAGACACACTCCGATATGTCCACATTCCCTTGCTACGTGTCGAGAAGACTGGACCAGCCGCGTCCCGCAGGTTCGGAAACCGCAAAACGACGGCAAGCTGCAAGGGCCGAGATGATTACGTGAAGATCTTCGACTGGCTCAAGAGTAAGGGGGTGAAGCGGATCGCCGAACTTCGGGTGGACGACCTCCAGGAGGAGCCGCTGGGAGAAGAGCAGGAGGAAAGCATTCCGTCTCACAGTGATGAAAAGATTGAAAAAGCACTTGAAGGAATCGAGGTGCTCCATACTTTTGACTGGAAGAAGGTTGATCTGAGCTCCGAGACTATCTGGAACGTGGCGAAACAGGCCGTCTCCGTGGTTTTGTACTGGGGAGGGAATGATGCCATCCTCCGCGGCTGGAGTGAATCTGATGGTTTCCCGAAATTCGAAAACCTAAAGAAAATCACGGTTTACGGTGAGAACGTAAGTAAAACCCCAATTATTCATTTCGTTTTTTGCTAAGAAAATATAGGGTCTCGAGACAACCAACCGAGCAAACCAGAACCTGCAAAAGTTCCAAGACAGATTGTGTCCAAAGCAAACGAGCTCCGAGAAGGACATCACCGAGTACGAGAATAACCTACGCGAGGACCAACAAAGAGAGAACGAGACCCTCGACAACCTCGAAGTGAAGTGCATTCTCGACGAGAAGTCGTGGAAGAGCACAGCCAGTGAACGCCTACGAATGGCGGCTCAGGAGCAGCCGAAGGAGCAGCACGACTGGCTGACCACGATGGACAAATTTGCCACCTTCATACAGAGCTTCAAGCTCGATCCGGCGCTACAGCCGGCAGCCCGTCCAATCAGAGTCGCGGTGATTGATGATGGCATTGATGTTGCCGAGAAGTCACTGCAGGGCAAGGTGTACGGGGGTCGAAGCTTTTGCCAGCAACTCGGAGGTGGGCTTGCACCTCACTACAACTCGGATGGCGGACATGGCACTGTCATGGCAAGCTTGATTTGCAGAGTTTGCCCGACGGCCAAGTTGTATGTCGTCCGGCTCGACGAGTACTGGGGACCTGGTGGAAAGCGGTCTATCACGGCAGAGAGTGCGGCAAAGGCAGTTCGCGCTGCAGTAGACCAAGAAGTGGATGTCATTTCGATGTCTTGGACCATTGAGAAGACAGACACAAACAAGTCCGGCCTTGACAAGCTGAGCGCCGCTATCAAAGAAGCGGTCAAGAAGAACATTATCCTTTTCTGCTCAGCTAACGACCAGATCTCGGACGACTACAGTTATCCTGGAATGTGCACACCGCACCTCTTCAAGATCGGCGCCGCCACTGAGTACCGGAAGAAGACCGACAGTATGGGCAATATCGATGTCAATTTCATTATGCCTGGGCAAAACGTGCTGCGAGGACGTCCTGGCCAAGTGCCGATGGAAAAATGCAATTTGTTGAGCGGCTCGAGCGTTGCGACTGCTTTGGCATCGGGACTAGCTGCTCTTATTCTGTACAGTGTCCAGCTTGCAGCGCAACACACGGCACTGGTAAACTCTTCCAGACCCGAAAACTGGGTAACACTGGATGACTTCAACAATCTGAAATCACACGAGAACATGCTCGCCGCCTTCAACCAGATACCCAAAGATTCATCGAGCGAGGGCAAATTTCTTTTGGTAAATCGGATGTTTAGGGTCGAGGAGACAGCTCTTCGGCGGCCTGAAGAGGAGAAGCTCATGTTTATCCAAGAGCTTGCGAGAAGGCTGACATTCCCTTCAACTCTTAGTCTTGTTTAGAAGAACGAGCTTGTAATGGAGTCACATTGCTTTTTTCCTTGGGTATTGGACGGACCTGGCGCTACTTGGGTTCCTTTCTTTCTTGTCGACGCTTAGCATATTCCGTATGTTTGAATTTATCCATGATCTCACGCCAAAATAGCAATGCCGCTGTTATAAAGTCTCTAGGGAATGTAGTCTTCTTTTTTGTCTTACCCAATAAAGTGCTTAATATAATCGCCTTAAATCATGACACACAATGTGTTTATTTTAGTACCAAGTAGACTTTCCATGAACTCAACCCATATTCCTGCAAGCTGTTGTCTTTTAGTAACTGTGGTGGTACTTTGAGGCCTCTATATTTAATAAATAAGTCCTTTTCTTAGCCATGAGAAAATATTACGAAGTCTCCCGGAGATTCAGCAGTGGGGACGTTTATTGCTCACCGTACCGCCCGCATGATTGCGTCCTTAGCGTCCCCCGTATTGTGCGCAGCCTAGTGATACTTGTGCCTGCTTTTTTGTAGTGCACAATGGCCTAAAATTTCGGCTGGACCTGCTCGGGGTGCAAAATCTTGAGAAAATCAAATTGTATGTCTGGGCCTTAATTTTGATCCGGGAGTTTGTGTTTACTGCAACTTAATGGACCGAAGCTCAGCATTGCCAGCCTACGGATATACGAGGGATTAGCACGTAATCGTGAGAGAAATACTTCTAAAGGTTATTATCGGAAATCCAGCTGCTTATAGTGTAGTCAGTTGCCTTGAGTCGAGTACAGTTGAGGAGATATCTGGTATGGCCCCGGATAATTTGCCCAACTTTTCTAGATATTCTAGCCATCTCTTAACTACATATTGAGTAAAAGCTACGACACCTCTAGAATAATCCTTAGGTAGTTATAACTAGACTATAATAATATAGCTAGTAGGCACTTTATAACTATATAAAAGTAAAAATATACGAGTTCTAATGTATTCTTTAAGGGTATAGAAGTATAGATATACTACTATAGTATCTATAAGGGCATAGCAATAAAATATCTAAAGGGTATAAAGGTACTTATAAGGTTATAGAGACCTAAAATTTTAAAGAGTAGAAAAATGTATTACATAATTCTATAGATACTATTACGTGGGACCTTCCTTTTCGTGCAACGATCAAGCTGAGTAATTGTAGCGTTGCGCCACTTCTGCAAGATGTCTGCTGCCTGATGCCTGCTCGCGTAGCACAAAGCGGGGTATTATATACTTCTTCCACCAGCCTCGCTCGTGATCCATCGCATCAGCCATCAAATTTTCTGATCGCATCACACTATCTTCCTCCGTTTCTAAGCAAACCTACAAATCCGCATCACATCTGTGGGTCGGCAGCGTTTTGCCTTTGTCGACTTCATTGAAGCAATAGCGATAGATGGATTGCATGATTTCGCCATCGAACATATAGTCATGTCTCCAGAGCTCTATGCACTCTCTCAGCAAGAGCCACGGGAAGACGACCGTTTACAAGGGTTCCTTGCGAATGGATGGTGTCCCCATCAAGCGGACCGGATACTAAACTCTCATGACAATGAAACAATTCGGTATCTAAGTAGCATAAGTCGTTCCGGTTTCCGAGACACGAATCACGACTTCTGCGCACAAGCATCGAAATGTGTGGCGAACAACGTCGACATGAAAAACTATACCACCCGGCACACCAGGCCTACCTGCGACTGCTATATGGCTTATGTCGATTATGATCGTATCATTCAGATTATCAAGAATGGTGGCGTGCCTATTCTTTCAGTCGCTGAAACTGAAAATGGAGACATATCCCTCCATGTCGAGCCCCGCAGTCAGGCCTCCCAACCGCCCGCCCGCCCCAGCCGGGGCCCTTCGGGCGGGCGGGGAGGCGGATAGGCGATTACTAAGACCTCTCGCTTAGCCTATTTAGGTAATTACCTAAAAAAATAAAAAAAAGTAAGGTATAGTAAAATGCAATACTTTTTACTATTTCTAGGAATCGAACTAAGACTCTTTTAAATTTAGTATTGTTCTCGGTTTTTATAAATATATATCTAAAAAAATGCGCACAGACCACTTTTGCTCGCCCTGCCCGCCCGCCCGCAGGCAACGGGCGGGCGGGCGACTGGGAGGCCTGCCCGCAGTACCAGAACCCGATACATCGCGATATCGCATGTCCGGGCTGATGGACTGGGGATCCGAAAGCAAATGCTCTGCCCCAGTGTCAACTGAGGTACATTTCGAAATGTGTCGGAAATGCGCCTCAAGCAACCAACGAAAGAAATATGTTACATTTGGGACCACTTTTGGTCGATTTTCGCCGTCGAAATATCTCTATTGGCAAAATATCTTATTTTTGGATCGACACACTCTGTATTCCTGTTAAAAGGAAGCACGAAAACCTCAGGCTCAATGCCATCAACCAGATGGCTTCGATATATGCCGCTGCTTTCAAGTTCTCGTCCTTGACAAGGAGCTTCAGAGCATTAGGTTAGAGGTTGGTGAAGAAGTCGAACCATTGGCTCGAATATGCTACAGTGCCTGGATGAGTCGAAGCTGGACATATCAAGAAGGAGTATTAGCTCGTTCCTGTGTGTATCAGTTCTCAAATTCAGCTGTCGACCCTGCAAATAGCTGGAGCACCCCCAGTAGACACCGATTTCAACCAGTGGAATCCGTTCATCGGGCTCTCTATAACCCTTATTGGGAGAATCTGCATCAAGACTGGAAAAATTGCAAGTATAACAGATTACACTTTTGGATAGATTGTCGCATGAAGAGATGGACCAATCAATCAATAATAGCGAATGTGGTCAAAATAACAGGCCAACGCGGAAGACTAGAGCAGTTTGTCCGCAGTTGGAATGAGCTTGCAGGCAGGTCGACAACCATGATTGACGATATCCACGTCGTGGTGGCAAATCTATTGGACTTCCACGCAGGTACTATCATAAGTCACAAAGATCAGCAAAGCCGTATGAAAGCTATGATCCTAAGCTTTGACCTGCTGCCATTTTCCCTTTTCTATAACACTGGCCCGAGGCTTGGTCAGCACATTCAGCACAAAAATAGGTGGATTCCACTAGGGCCAAGCAAAAGTCAACTTACGATGTCGCCTACAGTAAAGCTCTTACATGGAGTTGGCGAACTCCTACTCGAAGACGACTCAAAATCGCTACAGATATTTCTGATAACTGGCTTAGTCGGTATAGAGCGGTTCAAGTTTTACTCTCCGATGACAGGAGATATGTTCCTTGTACAGCCACAGCTTCCGGATAGCGAGGGGTACCAGTTCTCTTCCGAGGGTATCAAACTTATTGTATTGGAAGGCCCTTGGCAAAATCCAACCAGCTCAAAGATCCGTGGCGCTTGCTTCCAGGTTGTCCAAAGCGAGGGACTGGAGAGGAATGAACCAGATGAAAGAGGCAATTCCCCTAAACTACGGCTTATATTCGAATTTCCATTAGAAATCACACCTACTGGAGAAGAGGGGGAATATTCAAGAGCAAACGCCCTACAACCTAAGTTGTACACGGCCTCTGTTGTTTCTCCTGCATGTCAACTTCTTATTCAATACGGTAAGCATCTCTTGCCGCAAATTAGCTATTAAGGGCTAACAGAATTAGACCCCGTCTCATATCTTCGGCGCCTACCACGTCGCCCTATGGCCCTTGATATTTTCCGGGGATCCTACATCCGAAATCGTGTATTAGGTGTAGTTATTACCTGTTCCATACAGTTCGCTTTCTTTTTCGACAGCGGTTGGATTATTGCTTTAGTTACTGTCCTTAGCCTTATCCTCAGTATTTCCATTATAGTTGTCTTTTGGTGGTATTTGGTAATGATACCTTTGGCGTACCAGCAGTGGCTGAACTCTTACGACCAAGCATGGAAAGATAGTGGGCTATGGTGGAGATATATTCAACTCGAAATGTATTTACGGAGTAAAGAGGAAGCTGTTCGGTCTTGGGTTTGGAAGAGGATTAGGAGAGGAGAATAAGTATGAACAACAAAAGAAATTGCACAGTTGTGTTGGGAGCATTTTGAAAAAGTATTTTTAGTAGAATTCCTCACTTTAACAGAAGGCAGCCATGGCATTAGCAAATATTATGCGATCTAGCAGCATTCAGAACTAATAACGGACAAAAACGAATAACAAACAGCCGGTGCAGGTAAAGATTGTGTCATTCATAAATTCATCTCTCGTAAATACATCTTCTACCGTCACGGCCTTAATAGACCAGTGACAGCATCTCGAATCCATCATCATAAAACCAAGCTCTTTTATCATGAGTTTTTGACTTTTTAGCCTTCCAAGGCATGAAATTCCTTGCCGAAACCCCGTAAAATCTCCACACCTTGATCCATTCCTCTCTTACCATCAGAATTTTGCGCAGCCCCCGATCACAACCGCAGGTTTAAGCGGCAGTAAGAGCAGTCGTAGGCAGCAGCACCGTCGGCTCCTTAACCTGCGTCAGCAGCGTCGTAGGCGGTTCCGTCGGCACCGCCTCCACAGCCACCGCCTCCGCACGACCAGTCAAGCTACCAGCCGTGGTAAGAGGGAGAGGCGGCTTAATCTCGACCTGGAACGTCGCCGTCACAATCGCGTCTCCAGTCGTCTCCGTCTCCGTCTCCTCGCGCTTGCAATTCGTAAGGCAGAGCGCGGTCGTGAGAGGAATGACCGGCTTGATCTCGATCAGGAACGTCGAAATGTGCACTTCCTCCGCGACTCCTGAGGCTTCGGCGCGCCCGGTCAGGCTGGGTGCCGTCGTGAGGGGAATGGGAGGCTTTTGTTGAGTGGGGAGCTCAGTGGCGGGCTCCGCACCATCTTCTGGCTCTTGCCTGCCGGTGAGGCTGGGTGCCGTGGTCAGAGGAATCGGAGGCTTGATTTCGACAGCCAGGGTCGATACAGTTGCGGCTGCGGTGGGAGGTTTTTCCTGGGTTGGGAGCTCGGTGACGGGCTCGGCTTCCGCTTCGGGCTCCTGCCTGCCGGTCAGGCTGGGCGCCGTGGTGAGAGGAATGGGAGGCTTGATCTCCAGTGTCAGAGTGGCGACGGGGTTTGCGGCCTCAAGAGTAGGTTCGGGCTGCATTTCCGTGACAGGCTTTGCTTCGAGCGGAAGGGAGGAAGTGCTTTGTTCGGCCGCAATAGAGCTGGTCGCGAAAAACGCCAGGCTGAAGATGTTGATGAGCTGCATGGCGGTCTGGAGCTGAATGCTGAGGCTTCGCAATTGAGGATTGAATGAGCTGCTGGCTCCGGATGCTGGATCTTTAGCAGTGTTTACCTGCTTCTTAAATATTAAATATATTCACCTTCCGTTCCTGGCACCATTCTTCGCCCCCACAAGCCAAGCCCGCGTGTGCAAGGGTTCAAGCGGGATCGCGGTGCTTCTGCGGTCGGACAAGGAGGGTGTGGACGGGCCTGAATCTTCATGCGGAGGCGGGAATCCATGTCATGAAACACGTTTCTGGTAATGCGGAGTGCATATCATTCATGTAGGATTGAGCCGCGATGCCTGTTCTAGTATTGCGATATAGGCTACTGTGACTGAAAGTGCGGCACAATCAATTTAGGCAGGTGGTTTCTTCGGTATGTTTGCCGACGCGGAATTTTGTCTTTAATGGCGCTAGGTCTCACCATGTTGTTATGCGGAAAGCGCGTGAGGTTGGTTTCTGGTCTGCTGTTTTATGGCCAAGGATCCCACTCCTACGACTACGGATACTGCAGCCACGAGAAAAGAGGGAAGACGGGATAGAAAGTACTAGGCCTCCCCGTTATTCGCGCATGAGATGATGAGACTGGTGATGGAGAGTGGAGGAGATGAGTTTTTCTTCGATCCGCTTGACGGCCTGGACCGCTCGCGAGACGTTGAAGCGTGTAGACATCGAATCACTGCGGCGGCCTTATAAGAAACAGAATATTTTAAAGTGGGAGACGCCAGTGGTAGCGGCTTGGCCAAGTTGGCAAACCAAGATCGAGACTGTTGAGGACCTGTGGCGTGTTGTTGCGGAGCTCTCGGAGGTTAAGCGTTTCTGGCAATAAACGCCCGTCGTAGGATTCTACCCCGCTACGGTCCGCCTCGGCCCGCCGTAGAGCAACGGAGCGCCCAGAGCGTCTGACCAATGAACAACCTTAAAAAAACATCCGTCGTTGGTCGCAAGATGGCGCAGCATCCGGATAAGCGCTAACTGTGCCGCGGGATATGCCATTGGTGTGGGTAAGCACGGATTCCCGCTCCGCATTGATCCAGAGCTTGTAGTGACGTCGACGGGTTGGCTGTAGATGCTTCAAGGTATTTGACCAAATTACTAGAAGAGAGTTTGGTGAGAAAGAGTGTTGTTAGAGCTCGTGTGCAGTTAACAGGCTTTCGTAGATATGTTCTGGTCCGAAACGCCAACCGGATGGGGAAGCAAGCATGGTTGCCGGGTCGGCTCACTGTGCCGCCAACACCGAATCCACCGGCATCATCCCGCTCGTATTATCCACCACTTAATGCGCTACGTTTTAAATAATGAAAAGGGTTGGGACATGTGGGGTACAGAAAGCCTGAAAAGCATCTCCGAACGAATTGTGTCTACGATGCAGGTGGATGATAAGCTTCTCTGGATCATGGCTTTCAGTTACGCAATGCTTTGAGTGAAAATCTTAGCCGTATGCACACCCTGGATTAATCTATGATGGAGTGAAGCAGTTCGCGGTCTCGTTACTTCTTACTCTTATGTGAAACACTTAAGGTTCAAGGCAATTACAACTCACTCACCCACGCCTATGTGGGTTTTGGTTCTCATGAGTGAGTTATAAGAAACTCCCGAATTCAAATCCCAATAGGAGAACTTAATATTTGACTCACTAATTGCGACTGAGATGCAATTAAATATTAGCTGTGACGCTGATCGGTGGTAGGAGGAAGCATCTGCTTTGGCCCTGAGCTATATAGAAGGAAGGTAACACTAACTTACAGTCCAGACGTTCAACCTTCTTCGCAGCCTAACTTCCTCATATGGCTAGCGCTGTCCAATAACATTGAACGTCGAGAAGATCTAGGCGACCAGTCGTCCAGTAACAAACAAACAATCGCCGACTAACCCATAAACTATCGTCGAGCAACTCACGAACAATTGTTCGACCAACTCACGAGCAATTCTTCCACCACCTCTCGAACAATTGTCCATTATTTCGAAAAATTCGTCAACGACTACCTAACAATTGTTCTTGGTAATCAAATCGCTGAACAGGTTGAATAGCCGTATCTAATGGCCTTTCGTAGAACTCTAAATGGTTTGCTAGGTAAATGATTGCTGTTTACCTCGTTGTATAGTGTTTGACGTTTTAACTCAAACCCTACGAACGGAGCCTAGGGCCGATAAATTTTAAATTTACTAAAGGAGGGTCTGCAACTCATCTACAGAGATCTAGCAATGGTAAGGAATATACTCTACCTAAAGCTTCGGAGTTTCAGCCTTATACTGGGCCTGTAAACCTTAAAGGGCTGGAAGTACTTATTAACTTACTAAAGCACGCTCTCGTGTAGCACCGTAAGCATACTTTACCGTTATTAGTTTTCTGATGCAATTCTCATCAGCACCACAATAACCAGTGCCGATTATCCGATCATAAATGCATGCACTGACATAGACTAACGGACTTGCTTTATTGATGTCTCGCGAGTCGCGGCTCACCTACACTTGAACGCGACTTAACGAAAGTGTTGATTTATAATTTTTCTTTTTTGTAAAGAGGAAAAACGTATGTCCTTTCAATCCCTCCGCTAGGCATAATTCGGCCACTTGTGGACTTAGGGGGAAAAAAGAGCAAGTTTTGCTGCACACTTGCTCTAATATCACTACCTACTTGCTGCCGCACCGTGTGTGTGGAAATGACTGTAGTGAACCTCAACGAACAAATGAGAAAAGCAACAGAGCACAGTTTGCTCAAGGAAAAGCCCATTTCACCCTCCCCCTGGGGCTCGCATCTCCAACCACGGGCTCAGTCGTATTTGAACGCAGCCGTGTTTCCCGTAAGATCAGACAATCTCAAGATAGTTCCTCCTCCTGGTCCTCCACCTATACGACATCAGCACAAACTCCATGGTGACTACACACAAATAGACATACCAGTGAAGGTGACATCGACCTTCTCATTGAATTTGACAAAGGCAGTAGCCCTGTAAGTCCTGGTAGGCGTCGTAGAATCCTTGTACGAGACATCGACAGTTTGGAAATCGGCAGTGATGTCGGTCAGCGTGCTGTCGTTATCGACCTTGTGGTTTGCAAACTCGAGGTCTTTGACTTTCGGGTCGGCGGAGCCTTTGACCTCGGCTTTGGAGACGTGAACGGAGGACATTTTTGGGGCTGTTGGATGAGATGGAGGTCGTCTTTGGGGATAGTGAAGTTATTGTACGAGAAGGTCCTTGCTTGGTTTACTGCGAATGTTAGGCCGAGCCCACTGGGGGTTTTATATCTCCTCTGGCTGGCTGCTACGTCACTGTCCGCATGCCTAGCGCTCGATCGGCTGCAGCATCGTTTCGATCACACGGTGCGGGATGGTAGAGGGTTTCGCAGCGCTAAGACGATCAACATAGTGGTGGTTTGGATCCAAGTGCATCTTACGTTGGATGGGCGTGATGTGGCGCACTCTTGAGCACCTGCCAGGCCCTCAGCTCCTGTTGTCTCTACTGCCAGGCAGTATCAACACGACAGCATCCTGTTTCTCCTCTACCACATACGCGGCACGAATATCTGGCTGCTCAGCTGCCTTTGCATGTATGCACGTAAGAAGCTGAAGCTTGCTGCTCGGGCTTTTTTACTATCCGACCGCATATACATCTCTGCTTGCAAGTCATATTTAAGCTTGCAGAGCGCATATCGCAGCAGTAATCTCACTATCGCAGCAGTCATCTCACTGCCGCAGCGCAGCTCTTGAGGTTTACCATTTTCCTATTCTAGCATTCCACTGTACCGGATCCCCTCATCACCATTGATCCACGAGCCTAGTCCGCTCCCGCTCCATGCCACCTCAAAAAGTCTATATTCCACGCTAGAAAATCTGGCAGTGCTGTGCATTATCTTGTTGGCAGGGTAATAAGGGTTATTGAACTGATTGCCATAAGGGCTCGTGTGCTCGAGAACTAAGACAGGTTGTAGTGGCACGAAAGTGGCTATACTCGGGACGATCTCCCTCCCTCGCAGTACCAGCTGCGCCCGTACCCGCGGCGGGCTCTAGCGCTAAGCTGCAGGCTTTTTTGCAGACTTATGGAGGGGTGGCGGCGTTCTAGTGATCTGCTGATCACGCGCGAGATAATGTTTCATAGACTCTGGGAGGGCTCTGTTGAGAAAGCATCCTACCATAGCCGCTTCTTTAAGGCATGGTTCCATCTATGTAACTGAAATCAGTCTTTGTTATATCTAATATCGAGTTTTCAAATGCATTTTGCAAACGCTGTCTAACCGCTGTTTCCTAAGATTACTGAAAAAGTACGCATTGTTCGTGCCCTTAAGGCAGGTTTTCTAGTCACCTACTTTTAAGTCTTTCTGTTAGACCTGTACGATCCCCGTTGTTTTCTTGCATGAGATGGTGAATCCAATTTGGTTTCGAAAGAATGACTAGTTGCTAGACAAATTATCCTAAAAGATCGTGCACCATATCATAACCATAATACCCTGCTGAAAAGAATGGCGGTGACGTGCAAAATATCTAATGAGCGTGATAGGGCTGTCAGGCATTAACCCCAACATCCTCCCGTTCCTCAGTTGCCTTTCAAACAAAGTTAGAAAATTTCTAGCCTCAATGAAGATTCAAACCTACTAATTCGTGCACATGCCAGTATTTGTTGAAGGGTTCAAAACACAGTGCCTGGAGCAGCACATTGTGTAGCCATTTGAATCGGCCACAGAGCATCCTGTATTCAGATTAATAACGAGTTTTCAAAAGTGTAAGGTAGTATATGTATACCTCCCCCGTTCGGAGTGCACGTAGCGCAGCCACTGGGGCAGCTCTGGAGTTCGCCGACGCCAAAGTGTCTGCCGCTGTAAACGGGCGTCATTTCAACCAGAATGCCTCTTTTCTCCTGGGCCTCGGAGGCGGGCATGGCAAGCGCAGCAGCGGCAAAGAGGATCGTGTAAAAGGCCTTCATTGTGTGATTGGAAAGATGGAAGTAAGTAATGTGAGTTTTTGCAATTCGTGGAGAGTGTCGACTGTGTGTAGAGAGCCTTTGTTGGCGGCATTCTTGCCAGCTTATATACCTTTGCAGAAGGCTTCTCGTTGCACCTACATACCACCATTGCCGAGCAGAAAGAGGAAATGGGCAACACGCATGTCGCCACACTAGAGGATCGAGTGTTGGTATCGGACTGTCCATACTTTGACACCTACGTCCGGTAGGGGAGCCCTGCGAAGCCGTGAATTTAGTAGAGATGCGCAAGAAGAGATACGCAATGTTCGTCGGCCGAAGCAGGAGTGCTAGGTCGATAAGTGCCTACAGGCATTGCCTACAAGCATGCAGTTTTTACAAGCACGCTTGTGACGCATATGGGCTACACAAGAAGGCGATCCCGACACTCCCGCCCCGCGACAAGCGAACTGTTTTCCCTATCTAGGAAGTCATGTTACACGACATACGCCTAACACGAGGCCGAGAGCCCGTGTGTTACTCTGACTGCATGAGCCGGTGACACCGGCCCCACGGGCTGGAATCACTAGTTCTCCCAGGCCCTCCCCTATTGGTCACTCGGACGTATCTCCAGCTTGCGGCACAAACGCACCCCGCATGGCTCTGGTGGCGTCGTTCTTGCCAGCTGAGCGGCAACCTTAGCTAGAGGCGTCGCTCATGCAAGCTGAGCTGCAACCCTAGCCAAAGCGGGGAAATAGACACGGGCAAGACGCCGGAGTGAGCGAGCGCACGCACCTACATGGGAGTGATATTGGTAGATCAGTGTGTCGTCTTACGCATCCCCGCAGATCAAATTACCGCATGCAAGTAGCCCTCCGCGCCGTCTAGTCAGCGAAACAAGCCCAAGTGAATGAGGACATGCTGCTACTGCTTGACATGAACGGACAATCGGAAGAGCCATCGGGCAGGACAACAAAGTACCGCTACGAAACCACAACCCCAGCTCGAGACTACACATGCAGTAGGTAACTTGCACGAGGGGCAGCGGGGCCGGGGCGGGATCAACGTATATTTACTGCACAGAACTGAATTTTAAGCGGATAACAACGCGCATCTCCGACCCCAGCTCATAAGCCTTTAGCTATGACATCGCACGTGTGACCACCAGCCACTCCCTTTCCTATATAAGCTCCCAGAAACACTCCAGCACAAGTCATTCCGCACATACATACAGCCCTTGAACCCCACTTAGCGGATCCGCATTGTTACTCCAACGAGTCGCTTAAGCATAGTTCTCTTCTGCTTAAGTACGTGGCTAAGCGCTGTGCTCAGTGTAGTATGCACGGCAGCCGAGTGGGTGAGGAGCTGCTCGCAGCACTGTGTGCAGGATCTGGACCACAACAACGAGTAGCGTTGCAAGCCCTATTTGTGGCGGACTTGTGCTAGGGCATGGATTTGGGAGGGGGGATTGGCGGTGCTATGGTTTCTTGACTTCCTTTTGCGTTTGCTACGGGTTTGGCGATTTTTTGTTGAACTTCTTCTGTCATTATCTGTATGAGCTTGGGAATCCTGCTTCCAGTTATACAAGGCTTTATCCCCGCAGCCACAGCACATGTCATCGCAGGTTTACTCATAGCTTAACCCTATCGAGAGCGTTGTGGAGTTTTCCGCCGGCATGGGTAGTCTCAACAGCTGCAATCAACACCTAAATCAGACAACAGGCCCTGCAAATGCAGGCGGTGGCGTTTTCTCTCAGCGCCACCAGCACAACAAACGCTACCCACCTCCCAATCACAAGCAATCCCAACGCTGACGCCAAACCTGCAGCGGCTCGTATCGCCGCACCCCGCACACGTCCATGCATGCGGCTCCGCATGATCGCCCACTAGCGCGGCGCTTATGCATCATTTACACAGCTCTGACGTTGGAAGTTGGCCAGGGGGTTGGTAAGAGCTAGGCGGATCGGGTTTAGCGTGATGCGGAGGACGGATTGCTGCATGCGGCTGTTGGCGGCTGCGTGAGATGACGAGAGGATCTGAGGAAGAAGTGAGGGCGCGGTTTGTTTTTCTTTGCCAAACTTCCATTGCAGGTGCGTGCTTCAGCGAAGATGCTCACTCCGCTGGCAGAGCGGAGAGCCAGCGCTTCCCCATACCTTCCGCTTAATGCTCACGAAATGGGTCTGCTCGTGCGTGTGCGACCGCCTTCCCTTCATGTGACAAAAACAAAAAACGCAGCGCTTGCGCGGGCTTAACGTCCGTTACTGTGAAACGAGATTCACCGGAAAGCGAGATGGTGATATGTGTATGCTCTAAGAACTTTACATCCATACCCAGGACTCGTGCTATGAGCTAGACAAGGAGTACTCTATAGGGACTGCTTGTGTCGTCCCCTGTCTCGCTAGTAGGATGAGAATTATACGTTTATAAGCGGCGTGTTAGTATCTAATTCGCGAAGCAGGGATCTGGCTCGGCACGTCCAAGCTCTGCGCTCCTCCTTCATCAAACTTTATCATCGCGTGGTCGGGCTTATGGCTTTGCCATCCTTCTGCAGGGCTCGCCATGTCCGTGTTGCGTACTTGCACTTTGCTATCCGAAGCATTGCAAGCCGCGCACAGATCGAGTTCCTTGCAGACGGTGCACTTGTAGCGAGTGCCAGTGACCCATCTTGGTCGAAACTCCTCATCGCATTCAAAATATTCCTCACACAGCGGCCCATGGCACCTCACACCATAATGGCAGTCAGCGCGCGGCTCCTCGGCCCCCGCAGCACGCAGCAACGCAACAACCGCTCTCCAACCCCCCGACAAGTGCAGCGGCGCGCCCGCCAGCCCCACAAGCGCAGCCTCGTGCACAGTTCCAAAATGGCCTTTCGCACCAACATCAGCCCCCGCAGCAAGGAGGACGCGCACGCTCTCGGCATTACCCTCAAACCCCGCGCTGTGCAGGGGCGTGTCGTCGACGCGTGTGAGCCGGCTTCGCCCACTCGCTGCTTGCGCGTCGGCACCGTGCCGCAGCAGAATCGCAAGCACCTCCGCCCGGTCCAGAATGGCTGCCGCTTGCAGCGCGCTGTCTTTCGCGGCGGCGTCTGCGACGCCTGCTTCGAGTAGTAGCGTCACTACGTCGCTGTCGCCGCTAGCGCTGGCCGCTTCGAGCGGGCTGCTGTAGTAGCCGCCTGGCGCGTTGATGTCTGCGCCGGCAGATAAGAGAAGCTGCACTGCGGCTTTGGAAGAGCGATGGGCTTGCTCGGCGCTGCAGGCGGCTTCTAGGGCTGTGCAGCCCGACTCGTCGGCTGCGTTGATGTCTGCCCCGTGGTCTAGAAGCATGCGCAGGATTTCGATCTTTGTCGATTCATTCTCGGTCCCTGCCAGGCAGGCGGCTTGCAACGCAAAGCTCTTTGCCGTCTTTCTGTGGGTGAGGCTTCCATGAGGTCCGTATACGCGGTACATAGGTACCGAGCCTTTATCATAAACGCTAGCGCCGTTATCGAGTAGGAGTCTTACGACACCAGGATATCCTGCTGTACAGGCCTCGTGCAGTGGATGGATTTCTCCGTCCTTCGTACATGACGTCAAGTTAACATCCGCGCCAGCGCGTACGAGAGTCTCGACTGTTTCCTCGCTGCCTCTTCTTACAGCCACGACAAGCGCAGTCTCTCCACTAGGGCTTCTCTCGTTTGGATCAGCGCCCTGTCCGACGAGACGTCTGACGAGATCTCCAGAGTCCGCTTGTACAGCCGCATGAAGGAGTACCGGCATGTCCGAGTCATCGGGCTTACAGTCCCACGTCAGAAGGAGCTCCACGACCTTTATATTCCCGTTTAGTGCTGCACAGGCCAGTGCTGCAGGTCCTTGAACAGCAACGTCTGCGCCTGCATTCAGGAGGATATCGGTGGCATTCTGCTCGTTTGGCGCCCCTGGGGCTGAAGAATCAATTTCTTTGACCGCAGACGCTTCCAGCGCGCTCCTGAACCCTTTGTCACCAACAACGTTGACATCCCCTCCCGCGTCAAGAAGATAACTGGCCATGGATCGGTTCCCTGCACAGGCAGCGGCAGCCAAGGCGGAACCATACCAGCCGTTGGAAAGGTTGAGGTCGGCGTTATATTGCAGCAAGAGCTCGACGATGCTGCCGTTGCCGCAAAAGGCAGCGGCTTGAAACGCTGTTCCGATACTCCCGCCCTCGAGGTTCGGTCGCGCTCCATGCTCAAGCAGAAGTTTTGCTGCGCGCTCGTTCCCGTTCAGAGCAGCACAATAAAGGGGACGAATGTTATTTTCGTCGGGGAAGCCCGCTTCGCTTTTGTGGTGTGGAACCCCGTCTGGGCTGGCGCCGAGCGCCAGGAAGCATCGGAGAAGCTCGTACTGATCCTGTTCTACTGCCATGAGGAGATGATGATTCGCGAACACAGCCCCACGAGATAGCAGTACGTCAACCACGTCTTTGTGCGAGAAGGATACTGCGTGGAACAATGCGTTTGAAAACGTGGAGTCGCCTTCGATGCCTCGCGCGCCGCTGTCAAGTAGCTCCTGCACTAAAGAGATCCAGTTCCGGCGGCTTGCGGCCTCGAGAACAGTCTCTCCCTGTATGTGTTCGTTTGGGTCTGCGCCGAACTGCAGCAGTAGACTTAAGGCTTTGTCGTCTTCTTTGAAAAGGGAAATGGACATGGGTGTTCTTCCTTGAACGTCCTCCAACGACTGGCTTAAATTGACCCGCAGCATTTGCTCGATTTGGTAAATGCTTCGATTCGTACATGCCAAGTGTAGTGCAAACGGATGGACTTCCTGATGGCTCCACATCTTGCTCTCTCTGACCATTGTGGACTCAACAAGCCGCGTGGTGAAAACAATGGTTCGAGCGTTGAATTGCCAGTTCAAGTACATCGAATCATGTTTCTTTCTCTCAAGCCCAGCGTGCTTCAGTCTAGCCAGAGCAGTCAAGGCATCGTCGTGCAAGGACAAAAGCTGGACGAGCGCAGTTTCCAGCATACCCTCGGCATCTGCGCATATGAAATGCTCGTCGAAATGCTGCGCGCAATAGCGCGTAAAGTCGGCATCGTAGCTTTGCGCATCACCGGCTTCGAGACAGACAAGCCGCAGATACCGCAAGCAGGTGCTTGCGAGCGCGGCCTCGGCCTTTCCTCTGCTCTTCAGAACTTGGGGAACGGTTCTCATGCCTCGTGCTGCGGCTTCTTTGTGGAAGAACTCGACGAAGGAATAGTGTACCGGCCGCATGAAGTTGCATTCACTGCAGCCGATACGCTCGCCTTTTCTGTAGCGGTTAGGACACTGCTCATGCTTGTACTCTGCTACGAGCAGGCCTCCACAAATATCCACTAGTGCCGACAAAGGGTATTTTTCCTTGGTGTTCTGGAACTGCTCCCTGCTGACGCAGCCGTCTTGCGTCAGAACAGCATCTCTGAATTCGTCGAGGCGCAGCTGCTTGCGCGCATAGAGCACCCATACCAGGCACCTCCACGCAAGATCACGCAACGGCGTTGGCTGCGCAGCTACTTGCTGCAGAAGCCGGGCGTATGTTTCGTTCAGGCCGATTGGCAGGGTTTTCAACGCTTTGAGAATCTCTTTGTCGCTTTTTTGCCGACAGAGGCTTTCCAGTTGTAGCTCGACCCAGAGGAACGTCCCGTCGTTGCGCTTCAAGAGTGCGTCCAGGATTTTGTCTTTGGTTGCTGCGCCTTGAATCTCCAGTCGTTGCGTTCTGGCGCCCTCTCCGTACTGCGGTGCCCGTGTTAGAAGGTCTAGCTTTTCACGCGCGTACGTGGCGATGTCCGTCTTGGAACCGGCCGCTTTGATGGCTGTTGTCGGTACTTGAAAGGTATTCAAAGTCTCGCGTATGGAATCCTCAGGACGACTGGTAAGGAAGATCTTTGCGGTAGGCAGCCTTTGGGTAACCTCTTCCATGAACGCGAAAATAAAATACCGCGACTTATCGTTGCATTCATCCAGGGCATCAATAACGACAAACGTCTCTAAGAACTGTCCGGCAATGGAGAAAAACGATTCGGAATATTGTTCCAGACTGGGAATCTGAGCGTTTTGATAACAAGTTTCGTAGAGACCGACGACGTCTTCCGGCAGCTTTTCGAGCTGGCTCGCCAGCTTCCTGGTGAGAGCAGCAATGACGTTCTCTGGTCGTTGGCTGTCAACTTTGTCGTATCGGAAGTAAGCAAATGCGAGACCAACACTAGCCGTGTCAGTGCTGCTCTCTGTTCTGCGTTTTCTGACCTTGTCCACGACGATGCTGCTGAGAACTGACTTCCCCGCGCCCGGTGGACCGTTGCACCACAGCAAGCTTGTGCTTTGGCTCGAAAACCAAGCTTGGAAATCCTCGCTCTCTAAGAGCCAGGTGCCAGTCCCGGGCCATCGCTTTTCTAGGGTATCCTCTTGGACGGTGTTAAAGTCGGAAGGGCAAATCCAGTCCAGGATCTTCTGGCGTTTTTCTGCGCGAAGAGAGACTAGCTTGCTGGCCGGCTTGAGCTTTCTATCTCTCTTGATGTCGGTTACTGTGTCGAAAAGGGCGGCTTTGGAGGATCTGTTCAAATATTTGAGATGGTCTCGGATTGCGGTGTCTATTTCTTCAAACTGTGCTTCGAAAGTCTCCCATTGCATCGGCTCAATTCTGCGGAGATGATCATGACTGCTTTTGAATACCAGGTGGGCGTAATGGTAGAATTCAAGGATAGCACCGTAGACGTTTGCTGTGCAAGTTTGGGCAAGCTCGAGGTCTTCGTGTTTTGAAAACTCTCGCAGAAATTCCAAGTGGTTGTTGAGACGATCGATCATGACCGTTAGTTTCATGTAAAGCTCGACATATTTTTTTCCTAGGTCCAGGACCAGTCTCGCGCCACCAATCACAAGGAAAGAAATTTCGGGAGTGACTTTGATTCCCGTTGTGGCACTCCCCAAGAGCTGGTCGAGAAGACCAAGAAATTTCTCTGTGGAGTCGGCAAGCTTCCGGCCATCGGACTGTTTGTCGTCGCCACCAATTGTCGCGAGATTTGCCAGAAGGCCGCGGGGCTCGATTGTCTGGTATGCATCCTGAAACGTTCGTAGCTCCTCAGCAGAAATGTTCTCTAAATGCTTGCTTAGAGCCAGCGCAAACACGTTGTCGTTCCCGGTCGTCGTTAGGATGAACAGTGGAGTCGGCGAGACAAGTCTCGGTGACCTCGATCGTGACGTCAATGGAATGCAAAGTCGCTCTAAAAGGCCAAAGCAGCAAGACATAACTGCTATGGCGGAGCCCCGTGGACCACCAAAGCGAAAACAGTACTACGCGGTGTTCGTGAATTTCAGGCGTGTGGGTTGGGGAGAATGTCAGACTACTGAGAAAACCGGTAAGCATCAGCTGACTAGCAGGGGTGTTCTCGTATACATTGCGCATTCTGTAGTAAGCCGATGCTGATTGGTCACACAGTGAGATGGGCCAAGAAGTGGCTGCCTAAACTGAATAGTAAAGGCTAATCATTATTGCTGCAGATAACACCCATCCCGAGAGTTACACAAGCCGATAGGCCCCGGTAAGTTACGTTTGCTAATTCGCCTCCAAAATATGTAGCTCAACGTGAGAGACAACTAAAGAAATCTAAACTGTTTGAATACTCTCTCTATAGAATCGAACTCTATTGTATGTAAATAGTGATACGTTTTATTGAGATACAAAGAAAAAGAACAAGATCTTTAAGAGGGCAACATGGCGCGGCTAAAATTAGCATAGAACGCCGTTTTAAGTTGCGAACAATAACCATTTTAAACACTTCTTTATCTTCAATGTTACGCAAGCTAACAATGCACTCATGTTTCGTTACTATAAACGCTTGATACTTTTAAGACCCCATCCAAAAACACATCCACTAATTTTCCAAATTTCAACTAATAATCCTGACCCAATCATGAGCACCCAGAAAGAGGACCCAGAGGACGATGTCCCTCAGCAGACCATGCAAGACGTAATGTTTCAATACGAAAGCCTGGAAAATGAAGTAGAATACCTACTGTCACAGCTGGATTACCAACAAGCCAGATCCGAAGGGTCAGAGGCCGAAGTCGAACTACTGCGGTCACGACTGGATAACCAGAAAGCCAAAAACGAGGAGCTCAGCACAGTAAACCCCTCGTTGAAAAACAACAGAAGATCTCAGGAGAAAGTAATCGACAAACTACACATGGAAATCAGCCAGCTGATTAGGAAGAACAAGGACACGGATTCCATTCGCATACAGTTAACTGACTACTACGACAAACTGGCCAAAGAAGCTGACGAGCTGCTCAAGGATAACAACGACATGGATGCCGCCCAAAAGCAGCTGACCGACGATTACGACAAACTGGTCCAAGAGAAGGAGGCGTCGTTAGCCACTAAACAAGAACTGAGCACTGAGAACGCGAAACTCCAGGCCGACCGCGCGGAGATGCAAGCGAAATATGAGGCGCTACTAAAGGAAAACGCCGAACTTCGGAAGCAAGCCGAGAAGGGGCAGAACCAGGTTACGCCCACCAAGCAAGCAGTACCAAAGAACGGACGAAGAGAGAGTGCACGTACCAGTACAAGGGGAAATGGCACCGTCAGCAAGGCCAAGGCTGGGGCTGGGACTCCGAAGTGATTGAACCACTACATTGGGTCTTCCAGAATATGATAAATCTCGCCAGTCGATGTTTTCAGACCAGCTCCTTCGAGGCTCAATATTGTTTGGGAGCCAAGGCTTGTGGGACGGAGGGAAACTCGGCGCATTGAGGAGCCTGGTGAGATTATGGGTAAGTGAAGAAGGTAGTAGGGTAAGTTTTTCTTTGTTGTTTCTGTTTTTATTACGCTTCTTTATGCTCCTTACAAAGAGATACAGTTTTTAAGTTTTTTGTTATTCTGCTTAAGAGTAATGCCCCAATCCAGTGACTCTTATACGAATATGGTCTAAGTCCAAAGTGTAAAGACGAGCATATTAGTTCCATCTAAGCATAGCTCCTGCCTAAACCTCTTCCGTTCCATGAGCCGCTAACCAGACAGTAGCATGTCTAAAACGCTTCAGCCGCATAACGTCCGTCATCGTCAAGTGAGAATCCACTACCCAACGAGATAGTTATATCGTACGAAGTAGAAGAAGAAATCCTTGTATGGTACTTATGATATATATATACTTTAGTACTTCGTCGGTTTGATCCAGAGTTTATGCCTATAGATAGACAAGGAGTAGTCCATAAGGACTGCTTGTGTCGTTCTCTATCTGGCTGGGTGGTGGATTTCGGGTAACGGTAACGGACGTTACAGACCGTTATTTGTAGCGTTATAGATGCATTACAAACTAAAACAAACCTACGAGCTATCTATTGTAGATGTTGTCGCTTTGGAAATTCGTAACTTTTTACTGACCCATCTGCTTCATGCTCCGGGTAGTACTTTAGCGTTCTATGTAACCAGAGACTTTCCCACAGACGCCTATTAGCTAGACAAAGCAAGTTTCTAGAATAAAAAAGAATTCTGATCTACGATATCGCAAGTGTAAAGGCTCTACAATCCCAGGATGTTTATTATAGAAGCAAAGACACTATGATTTAAAAAAGAAAAAGGGAAAGTTTAGTAAAAACATGTTTTTATGTATTCAAGAACGGGAGCAAGCTATACCCACCAAAAAATGAGAAAAGTATGCGACATTACTAATTTGACGAGTTCATATTAGGTATTTTACAATATTCCAGCACTTCAGTTTTTTTTTTTTTTATCATGTTTCTCATTTTTTGCCTCCATATTTTTGTTACGTAGGTTTTAGCGATTTTTTTGCGTTTTGTGTTCTAGTTTCTCCTTCCGCTCATCTTAGAAAGAATTCAACCAGAACTCAAAGGAAAGAAAGAAAGAGAGAACGAAAGAAAGAACATCCGAAGTTCCAAAAGGATACCCGCTACCACCCCCAGTTTCTAAAGTTCGTGTGCACGAGAATCAGAGAAGGCGCAGGAAATTTTGTCGACCATCAAAGCTCACACAACATCGCTGTTGCGACGAAGCAACAACCTGTGCAAATGGACTATGCGGTGGCTCCGCATGGGAATGAAGCGTGGGTCTGACACCAGGCCTCTCAACTCCTCAACCTTACCCGCATCCTCCGGGTTCACGTAGGACCAAGGCCATTTGCCTTCCACGAGCCAGTTGTCCGGGTCCTGCCCCTGTATAGAGAGGCGATATCCAGGACGGATATTGTGTAGCGCAGCCCTAGTATTCCTAACATACCGGATCAGGTTCGTGTCATCCGCTAAGAATGCAGCAGTGCTGCACGTATCCAGGAACTTTCGCGGGTCCTCGGCAAACTGCGCCGCGAGGGTAGTGGCGAAGTACATGGAGCGCGGGTTGGTGGACAGCTCTTTGTACAACCACTTTAAGGTGTCTAACCGAGCGTCAGTGAGGATGTCCCTGTGGATCAGCCTGGATAGGACCTTCTGGGCGCGCTCATACATGCCCTTCCAGTGTGCAACGTCTTTCGTCAGATTCGCAATCGTCTTTTTCGACGCCTCGGTGATGTTTCTCCTGTGTGTTTCCACGATTTCATTTAGGCGAGACATAACCACGTTGTGCTGGAGCTGTAGGTCGTGGTATCGGGTCTGCCACGCCTCATAGGCCACCATCTGAGATTTGGCCTGCTTGAGCTCGTCCTTCAAATCGACGATCTCGATTGCTTGCGCGACGTTGATGACTTGCTCTTGTTCTCGAGCGGTGGCCTCCGCCTCGTTCTTTTGGCGAAGTTGCTCGTTTTCGCGCTCAAGTTGACGGCATTTTTCCTTCCATTCCTCGAGCTCAGAAATGAGTGCCGGCATCGGGGTAGAGTTGTTGGTGACCGACATGATGTTTGAGCTTGCTGAATGTGTTTTTGTTGTGGTTTGTGCGGAAATGGATGCCATTATATAGGGCGAAGTGTCAATGTTCTAGTGGTATTAAACACATACAATATTCTTGTTGGTGCACGTCACGCTACACTGTCCGCAAATAGTCATTATTTCAATGTCTACTCACTGACATTTTGCATACGCGATAGTGGCGCTTCCAAGTAGGTGCCGGTAAAAGGCGTAATTGTGTTGAAAAGAGCTTATAATGGTCTTGACGTGGCTTAATGTCAGCGTGCAATATGATATTCTAGCTAAACGCTTTGCTTACAGCGCCGTTCCCATGATATTTCTCCGCATGCTTGTTCCAGTTTTGTTCTGGTATTGTTAATTATAAGCTTGTGGTTTTGGGAGTTTGTTGTCTCACAATATATCGTTAATATAAACCTGCATTGGGAGTAAACTGCATGTTCGAAAAGATTTAAAGGAACACTATTCACGAATAGTTAGAATACTAAAAATATCATTAGTCACAAGCGCAGGTGCAAATTGGAAGTGAAATCAAGGAAGGTTTTTTTTCATGTTTTTGAGTTTTCATATATATACTAATCCAAAAAATCAATCAGACCTTGCTACTCGTAAGAAAGTGCGATAAAAAAAGTGTGATAGGGGTGAGATGGCTCAATAAAGCCAGCGCAAGAAAGAACCACAAAGAAAACCTTAAGACAGACATGGGACAGAGCGTGAAAATTTACCATCGGTCTCATCATGCTGTAGAAAGGCGTCGATTTACGGTTGTGAGGGAACGCGGTTGCTTGAATGGAGTCGAGCTAACCCCCGTTGAACTCTCTGAAATAGAACTCTATCGACTGCCACAGGCGAGAACCCAACTCAGCGGTGATCTGCTTGTTGACGAGCAGAAAGTTGAGTGGAGAACGAGGCGCATTCTGAATCGTGTCGTACGGCTTCCAGTATCTCGGTTCGACACGGTGAAGCTTGGTGTAGAGGTTTCCACCTTCGGCCATTTCCCCGGCAAGCACCAACGTACCCATGCCGGCCTACTCCTCCTCAAAAGCGCCGGGCATTCTGCGCTTATGCAAATAATTACACTGCTCGACCTGCCTCTCGAGCTCCCACACCCACTCACGCAGCCCCCTCACCTCAGCCGCATGCGCCTGCTCCAGCGCACTTTTCTGCCGCTCAAAGCCCTCCTCCGCAGTCTTCTGCGCAGCCTCGACGCGCCGCGTCTCCGCCTCCGCGCGCAGCACCTCAGCGCACCGCGCGCGGTACGCGTCGTACATGGACGCGTACGTCGCCGCTTGCGCGTCGTGCGCGGCTTCGAGGACGTTGCGCTCTTTGCGCCATTCCTCGGATGTGGCGATGACGTTGGCGAGCTTGCGCTGGGTGTCATCGGCCCAGCGGTTTAGTTTGTCGTAGTCCTCGTGTGAACTGTTCAGCTTGGTCTCGAGGTTTTCGGCGGTGTTGCGGAGGGCCTTGTTCTCCTGAGTGAGAGCGTCGTGATCGGTCACCAGCGCGTTGTGCTCGGTGACCAACTCGTTGTGCGCAGTAACCAGGTTGCTGTGGTCTTCGTATACTACTTTGTAGTTACCAAGAAGGCTTGCGTAGTCCGCCTCAAGTTGGTTGTTTTCCATCTTGAGCGTTGTTGACGTGGTTCGTTTAATAATGGCCATTTTTGATCACTTGAAGTTGTCTATATACTTTGAAGTGTTTTAAGTTGTTCGTGAACATATTCATGATGGATCAGGTATCTGGTAGGATGGTTTATATGGATCTTGATGCAATATGTTTGTACTATGCGGGTATCCGCTACGTTCTTTGACGGTAGTTCTTTGAAGACTGTCTTTCCGCCTCTTCGTTCATGAAACGCTGCTGTTCTTGCATTTTTCAAACATTGTTCTTTGTTGAACGTTTGATGTCTACATCTACACTGGTAAAAGATGGTCTCACCAACATGACAGCCAGTGATCAAACAGTACTTTCAGCAACACTAGCCAGACCTTACCAGTAACCAGAACGGCGATTCATTGCCTAAGGAAACAGCAGCATGAAGGTGCCTGTACAGCGGCAGCCCTAGCTTGCTTGTGCAGTGTCGGGGATTCAAGAGACTGATGAGCATCCTCGGCATATAGAGATGGCGAGGTCAATGCCAGGAGTAGCGGTAATGACTGACATTCTACATCCCCATAAAGAGCTTGCACCCTATCACAAACTAAAAACGAGTGTCCAAGTCTCCCTAAAACCTCCACCTCTTATCCCCTCCTTCCACCCTGCCGCACTCACCTAAGCCCCCTCAAATGCCCCCCTATCCACTCATCTTTGTCAATTCCTCTCCTCCTCCCCCTCCCTCTCTCCATCCTCAAGCGGCCTATCCAGCCCCACCCTCTCGAGCGTCGAGTACGCCTTCAAGCCCCCATCCCTGCGCACCTCCGTCACCAGCTCCTTCCTCCCCGTATCCACCAGCAAGCGCAGCAAGTCCGGGCGCGCGTAATGCCCGCCGAAATCCGCTATCGCTTTCGTGAGATGCGTTTCGTCTGTGTCGATCTGCACGTGCCGTCAGCGATCAGTCATCGTTCACAGTGGCACCATCAAGGACAGTAAGTTGCGAGGAAAGCTCGGGGGGAGGGGGGCTTACATCGACGACCAACAGCCCGTCAAACTCCGGATCCGGCTTCGCAAGCACGCGTCCATCGGGCGAATAAATCCTCGCAAAGCCATTATTGACGGCAAAGTCCTGCTCGAGGTCCACGCCCCTCGCCAAAACTTCACTCGCCTCAATGCCCTTCCTCGTAACACGGTGCATAGGGGCAATAACATACGCGCCTGTCTCGATCGCGTACGCGCGATTGACGACATCAGCCGCGACTTCGGCTGTCAGCGACGCAGGAGCTGGATCTACGCGCGCTGCCTGCCCGGGCATCAGCGGCCACGCGGCTACGTGCACTTGCTCGCCTTGAGACGCGTTTAGCGCCTTGAGGAACGGGTTCATGTTCTCCCAGCAGTTGAGCTGGCCCAGGCCGCCGAGCTCGGTAGAAGTGACAGAGGTGAAGGTGTCGTTGGTGGCGTCGCCGAAGATGAGTTTTTCGGCGTGCGTGGGCTTGATTTTGCGCCGGAAATTGATGACGTCGCCCGTGGGGGAGATTAGGACTTGCGTCATGTAGAGGGTCGCGAGGTCGAGCTCGGAGAAACCGAGGGAGACGTAGCTGGGGTTGGTTAGTGGCTGTGTCGTCGCTTTGAGTAGTGGGGTGTGCTGGGACGTACATCTTGTTGTCGCGGGCGGCGCGCCGGATCCGCAGCATTTCCCCGGAGTTGGCTTTGAGGCTGGTCTCGCGGTAAGCCTTGAGGAGGGGGAGGGATTGTTGGTAGTTCAGCTGGAAGATCCAGAATGGATGGCCGGGAATCCCTTTGGGGGTATTCGTCAGTTAGTCTGTCATCTGGACCGGACGAGGACGAAATCAACGTACAAACTTCTGGAAAGGCGACGAGTCTGCATCCTGCCTTTGCTGCTTCGTTGATCCAGTGAATGGTCTTCTGGACGCTCAGTTCGAGATCAAACCACCCAGGCTCAGAGGTGACCTGTATGCTGTTAGTTTGAAAGAACAGAAGATGCTGGTGGGAACGTACGGCGGCGGCTTTGAACTTAGTGATGGGAGATGACATGTTGCTTGTTGAATTTGCAAAGATGCAAGTGGATGTTTAGCTGAATAGAAGATGTTTTGATGGAGAATCAGTCTTCCTGCTCTCGCTCTTCGTCTTAAATACTGCGAATTTCCCATGATTACTTTCCTATCACCGTTAACTTCACAATTGTACTCGCTGTAGATAATCAGAAAGTGTTTACTATTCACCGTCTGGAAGCCTTGCATATAAGCTTACAAGCTCCATATCCGTCGACGATTAGGCGCGAACCCTTCCGTCGGGCCCCCGCAAAGCGGAGCTCAGCTCCGCAAGGGATCTCTTGGTGATGATTGGAAGATGGACGATTAGTGAACATGCCTGAGCTGCGGCGCATGCAAGGGCCTGCAGCTCGACATCACCCGGAAGATGAGGCGGGGGAGCCGATTACGATATCAACGGCGAGGGTGCAGCTCGAGTGACACAGCACAGGCGAGGAACGCACGCCACTGTCTTTGATTTCAAAGGGTGAGAATGTTGATTAATCGCGTTTCCTGTCAAGCCTCGTGGCGCTCACTGCGGCGTTCGTTCCTGGCTTGCTGCGCGCGGTGGCTCCATCGGTGCTGCTGGCATGTCTCTTCAGAAACTCCTCAAGGGGGCGTGTTCCCATCGGTGGTGACAGCGGGATGGCATCGCTATCCAAGTCGGACATGGAGAAGAGCGTGAAGGCGTGTGGTGGACAAGGTTGAGCAGCAGAGTCCAGACAGGGAAATCGTTGAGACGCGCCGGCCCGCCCTGGCTTCCCCGCCAAACTTACCCCGCACCGCATCCAGACTTCAACGTCATCCTCTTCGACCACACCACAACACCACCCACCCCTGAGGCCCTCCTCATCATGTCCGGGCTCATAAGATCCTCGCGAAGTGGCACCGGCCCCTGAGTAACCCATCCACGCGATACATCCTCTTCCCGCAGTCGCAAACGACCACCGCCGTCTTGCAACGCTGAGCCCAGCGTGCGCGCGCCAGCGGAGCAGACATGCGCATGCTGCTCCGATCGGACTCGCGTCCGCTCTCAGCTCCAACGTCGTTGTCAGGTACCTGTCCAGTATCGCGGACGCGTATATTTCGGGTGTGCGTGGTTTGGGTTCCGGCTCGGATAAGGACATTGGTGTGGCGTAGTCGGAGTTGTCATTTGAGGTACACATAAAGATGAAGAGATGGTAGCGATGACGGCGTCCTGGTGTTTAGCTGCTGGATGGAGCCGTTTGCGCTGGTGTGGAAGCGGGCGGTTCTTGCTGGTGGCGCATGAAAAGCGGGGTGTGCGATTGAGTGCCTCTGGAAGATGTGGGAGCGGAAGGTATGAAAAAGAGTGGAAGTGAAGAATTGGATAGAAGCATCGGAGAAGGCGAGGGCGAGCGCGGTGGTCGTGGGCACTGTGAGAGTGACGTTGTTGGTGTCCGACGGGCCTTTCTGGTGGATCTTGGGACGCAAATCATGAGACCGAATTGTGAGGCCGACAATGAAGAAGTAAGGTTAGAGGCGCGATGGGCGAGTGAGGAGTGCTGTCAAGAGTCTAGGTCGCGATTGGTGCGAGGGCCTTAGACTTTGGGGTGGAGAAGACTTGCTAGCGGAGCCTGGGCGAAAAGACGCAAGAGCTGATTACTCCTGCGATCATGGTGCCAAAAAGCGTCAGCAACAGGAACGGTAGCGGTGGCGTTTACAGTGGACAGGCCTTACTAGCGCTTAAGGTGAGACAGAGAGAGCTGACTGTCCAGATACTGCGTTGGCGGCGGCTCGTCACGGTGTCTTTTGACGATTCCTTCAGCCTTGCGCGCGCACTCAGGCACAAGCTTCACTTCACTTCACTTCCGTCGGAGCAAACGCACGCCTGCCTAGACACTTAGTCACGTGGTATTCTGCAGCCTTTTTTAGTTGTTCGACGGCTCCCGACGCTCCATCTCTCCACCACCCCACCCTTTCCTACTACTTTCTCCCCGCTTTGGCACGTCTGCTTTGCCTGTCAACACCGCAACCTTCCTCGTTTGCGCCCGCGTCGGCGGCGAGCTCAGCACCATGGCGGACGCAGCCAATATCTGTGCCATGTGCAACGAACCTGCAATGGCCGTCTGCACCCGTTGCTGCAGCATCAAGTACTGTTCGAAGAACTGCCAGAAAGTCGACTGGCCTATCCACAAGCCACTTTGTTGTGCTTTCTCTACCTTCGGCGTCGACAAGCGCCCTAGCGAGGACCATGTCATTGCGCTCCTCTTCCCGCAGGACAAAACCAAGCCTCAGCTCATTTGGCTTCATTGTCCATGGCAACGCGACATAGAAGACAATCCTACTCGACAACTTCCCGAGTATAAGGAGCTCATCGGCGAGAACGATCTTATCGGAGTCAGCTCACTTCAGTTCGACACTCTTCTTGACCGCGAAATTTACGACACCATTTCAGTTCTCTATCGCGAAAATTTCCTCGCAGACGGCTCCAAGTTCAACGAAAGCATCTCACACCTGAAGCCTGCTGGAGTTGGCCATCATTGGTGTGGCCCGGTTATAGCTTACGTTGGACGAGGCTCGGACGACCATCCGCGGGCAATGCGCGACGTTAACCTCGGTGATTACAGACACGTCGTGGACTTTTTTCTGACCTTTTCTACCATGGGTGGCCCAGCGCATGACGGACGCTTTCGTGGCAAGACAATCAAGGGTGTCAAGGTCAACTGCGATGGCGATGTGAGGCTGCTCGGTACCACAACCTATGAAGCCGTGGACGTGCCTCCAACCCATCCTATCTTCTACGATCACGACGAGCCCAGCATTGCCAAGCATATTGGCCTCTCCGTCCTGACTCGGAAGTGCGAGCCGAACCCAATTTGGGCGAAAGGCAGCTCGATGGGTTTTTACGACAACCAACCAGTCACTTTTCTGCACATGGACTGCGACTTGAACACTATGAGCGTTCCGGGCTGGGGATGGGCCCCAAACAAGTGGCAAAACAAGGTCGGGAGCGTTCTCATTGTGCGCAAGGACTGCAAGCCTCTGCTCCCGCTGCATGCGGCTGCGCTTTGCAACTACTGCCAGACCTATCTTCAGCCGCGTTTCGAAAAGGCTGTTGAAGCTACAGGACCGAACATGATGGCCACGAGGACGAATTTCTTGGCTAGAATCACGAGGGAGAACTTTGAGCTCTGCTGGAAGGAGACACTGGAGAACAAAGATGTCTACGGATCAAACATGGATGCCCCGAATCCCTATGACGTAGATTGAGGCTTCATGCGATGGGGAGCTGCAGAGCGGCAGCATTGGCTTCTTTGAGTACTCTTTCCGACCGCAGCACAGGCTTGCAGTTGGTACGTAGACATGAGACAGTGTTGATGAACTAGTCTCATGCCAGACCAGTGCACTTTGTGAAGAATACGTGACAACTACTGCTCTTAGACATGTTAATGTCGGTCTTCTCCACGTTCTGTCATCTCTCCCATGCACCTCAATGGTGCTCAGTAAGAACACATCTTTGCACTCACTAGAGCATTGCAGAATGCTCATGTACATCTAGAGCAGTCGCGGTGTCTTCCCACATTCATTGACCAACCCTCCTCTTTCAACCCCTCCCACAAAGCACACGTTCTTTGTCCATCCACTCTCTCACCATACAACAAACCCACGGTCAGCTTCCCAGCGCAAACAATGTTCTCCCCGATCGAAACAATGCTGCTCTCACGGCACGCCTCACCGCTCGCATTACAATGCAGACGTTGTGCAAAGTCAACCACTCGACTATTTCTTCGCCATGCTGTCGCATACCAAGCGACACAGAGCTCGACAACCAGAGAGTGCGCAACGCCGCTGCCTGCATCGGCGCAGATTTAACCAGCAGCCACGAGTACAGCAATAGCTACCTATAGCACAAGCATTCAACAATCAGCATTTCACCACAGCCCACCCCGCCACCACAATGTCACCAACGGAGCCCACCCCGCCCCCGGCACCTGGATCCACGCCGACTACATCCGTACCACCTTCCCCTACACCTTCATCCGCCAGCACGAATACGTCACGCGCCTCATGACCGAGCGCTCGACCAGCGACCTCGCGGACAACCTCCGCGAGGACGTCGGCCACGTCCACCCCGCTACTGTCCCCGCCTGCTGTGTCTGCGCGCAGTCGCTCACGGCGCCGTCGCCCTTCCGTGGGCCCTTCAACGTAAGCACTAACAGTGACAACGCCTTGCCCGCCCCCACCACCGCGACGCTGCCCGCGCTCGCGCAACTGCTGGTGCCGGGACATGGCGCCCGCTCACCTTCAGCTTCACCCACATCTGCGCCTGCGTCTTCGATGGACGCATCAGCACACCCCGCCATCGCCGCCCTCTACAACCCCGCCCCCGTCCCCTCCCGCGTTATGCCCCCGCCCCCCCTCCACCCCAAGATCCTCTCCACCGCTTGCCCCCTGCACGTCACGCACGCGGCGTGCTTGCTCACGTACCTGACTTCGCGCGGCTTCGCGGGCGCGTTTTGCCCGCATCCGGCGTGCGCGCTGCCGTTGTATCACCTCGGCCTGGAGCGCAAGGGCGGAGCCGAAGGCGACGGCCACGAAGGCGAGCGCGTGAGTGAGGTTGACGCCAGAGCCACGGCGCTGGACGCGCTCAAGCGCGCCGTGCACGCCAGGACAGAGGAATCGCTGCTCACGGAGCGAGAGCGGGCCGAGGCGGCGTGGCGGCGGGTGGACGCGCTGGCGCCGCTGCCGTCGCGGGGCGTGGCGGGGATGGTGCTGGAGCGGGCGGTGCTTGGTGTTGTGGAGGCGGGGGTGAGATCTTTGGGCCAGGGTGCTAGAAAAGAGGAGGTGGTGGAGAGCCAAGATGATGCGTCCTCCGAGGGCTCCGAGTCCGGCAATGAAGACGACGACGACGACGAAGAAGAAGCCTGGTGGCGCAACGCCGAAGCGGCAGTCTCGGCCGCCGTTGCGGAGAGATACGAATCGGCGGCGGCAGAGGAAGCAGAAGCATGGTACGCCCCCTGGATCGCAGGCGCGCGCGCCGCAGTCGTGCACGAGCGCAAGTGGATGGCGGTGGTGCTGCCGACGATGCGGGAGGAGAGCTGGCGCGCGGACGAGGTGGGCCGGGCGGCTGAGGCGGCGGACTGGGTGGAATGGTTGGTGAGGGTTTTGGAGGCTGCGAGTGCTGGTGCGGAGGTCGCGCCGCTCCCGGTTGCGGGGAGGGCGGCGGGCTTGTTGGCTTAGTTGTTTGGTTTGAGGTGCGCTGGCGCACTTCCTCTTGCCTCTTGGCTTTGACTTGGTTGGTTTTTGGTGGTGCAGGTTGGTTGATCTACTGCTTGTTGTAGTGCCTGCGTAGGTAAATGAAGTACCTTTTCTTTCAGATGTTTTGTGCTATTTTTTTCACCCGTGATAAAGTCCGTCGCCGGGACCCGAGATCTACTGTATAGCGAGATAGGGGACGATATAAGTAGTCCCTACAGAGTACTCCCTGCCTAGCTCGTAGTTCGAGTCCTGGGTATAAGTGATAGGCTCTTAGAGCATACATAGAATATATATTGTAACACCCTAACTGGGTCTCGTCTTCTCTCTGTGTATGTATCGTCATGTCGCTTCACGGTGAAAAACGTTAGTAAAATTCCCATGGTGATATGACTCCTACGTACCTGCCTTTAGGCTGATATGTCGGCCCTAAAAATCCCTTTCGAGTATCAGGTCATCCCTCCCTTCCGAGTACGTACCATAGTCCACACTTCCAAACCTCCTAGTTCAAAATCTCCCGCTGTCGAGCAATATGGGAGAGATGCGAAGGGAGCAGCGGACATGGTATCGACGAGACCATACTCTGAACTATTTCGCGAATGACTTTGTCCATTCCCTTACTTATGCAGTTACTTTCCTCATGGTAATGCATGACCTGGATACCCTGTAGCTTAGCAGAGAGCTCCTCCACGCTCAGTTGCTCCGTCGCCGCAAAAGTCCTTACGAGACCAAGGCCCGTTTGTTGCAGAGGTAGTACCAGCGATCCGAAAGCCATGGCATCGCATTCGAACCGCTTTCCAGCTTCGCTCTGACATACGGTCCGCCCGCTGTTGTAGGCAGACGTGTAGTTTTCCAACGTCTTGTAGTAGACGTCAAGGATGGCAGAGATAACTTTTTGCTGGATTGCGATGATGTTTTCTTCGTCCAAGTTAGCTCTTACAGTGATGTACTCAAGATGATAGAACTGACCAATAATGTCGGGAGGCATGTGCTGAGAAATATCAAGCGGATCCAGCACTTTCCCACCTTGCGTAACACACATCAAGCGTCCGTCCTCGGACAGCGAGCCATTCACCCGCACCGTCCTCACCAAATGATCCGCCAACGTCTTGAAATTATCCAAATGCCCAAACTCCCACGCAACCCAAAGCCACTGCTCGAACCCCGGCGCCAACAAGTGTCCCTGCATACCCGCCATCCAAGTAAAATACCACGGGCGGACCAGCGTCGTAAGGTCATATTTATCCGTGAGAACCGCGAGTTCGACCAGCGTAGCGAACGGCAGCTGGTACGGCACCTCCTTGAAGCGCAAGTGGATGATGTTCAGCAGCACCATCAGCGCTGCCGCATCGTCGTCCGGAAACGCCACCTCGCGTACGTCGCCGTCGGCGCCAGCTCCTTGGGATTCTTTGAAGTGCCCGTTCAGCATCCGGTCCCAGGCGTTGCAGGCTAGTCCCATCACGCGGGACGAAACAATGAACGTCTTCGCGGTTTCTTCTGAGTCTGGGGTCGGGGCTGGAACGAGCAGTCGCACGTCCCCGTTGGGGTCAAAGTGTATTGTATCCGGTACTTCCAGGTCTGATACCACCATCTTTGCTGGAGCTAAGCTCTTTTCGGGTTGATGGCTGGGATGAGGCTGTTAATGGGCGTTTTATCATTCGCTCGTACCGCCGCAGCTTTTTTTGACACACCGGTGCGTCACGTGTGGTTCGCTTAGATAACCGTTTTGGCGTTTGCAGATACTTAATTGCGAGATGGCTATACTTGTACGGAGTAGAAGAAGAGACTCAGCTATGATGTATATAGTCTATATATACTCTAAGATCGTTACACCTATACCCAGGACTTGGGCTGTGAGCTAGGCATGGAGTACTCTGTAGGGACTGTTCGTATCGTCCTCCGTCATTGCGAACCGAGACCCACCGTCTAGCGAGACGGACATTCTGTGTCCTCTAAGATCTTTTCATCTTCACTCAGGCCTTGAGCTGTGAGCTAGGCATGGATTACTCTGTAGAGACCGCTTGTGTTGTCCTCTGTCTCGCTAGACGGTGGATCTCGGTTCGCGGTGGCGGATGTTAGAGTCTTCTCGGACTAACTAGAGCCTAGAGGATTCTCTATGCATCATTAACTGATCTATCCAAGTTACTAATTTAAATTACGAAGCTCTAAGCTTAATATTTCTTGGCCGTATACGTTCGCCGTGCTACTATCCGAAGCTGCGAATTTGCAGAAACTAGATTTCTTCGAATTTTCTTTTTAAAGCTTTGTACACTAGAAGCCTGCAGCGTAGGTATATATAGTAACCTACCTTCCCGATGCTCGGGACATTGTCCGCAGTTGTTGGTTACCTGCGACACTACATAAGGCTCATCGCACTGCTAGGCAGAAAGAAAGTCTGTATCACATATTCACGTTAGTGCCTAAGAGTGTGATACAAACGAGGCGCAAAGAAAGCCTTGTCCAAACAGTTGCGGGCTCCTAAATTCTCTACAGTGGCGGCTTGTCAGAAACTAAGTAGAAATTCTTCAATACATTTCTCAATATGATATTTCTCTTATCCTATTGATATACGAACCGATAGTTATCGTGAAGTGCACTTCATAGAAACCTCCGCCGATGGCCAACTCAGCCTCGTGCGGGTTGGGCCGAAAATATATTTGTGGTTGCATTTGCGCGACCTTTGTGAAGCATTGTAAAGGGTCGCACTGCATTGAGTTGTACGTTCAGCCTTGTCCAAAATACTAACACAAACCTGGAAATAAATGTCGATGTTGTACAGAACCCCTGCATTCCAGGCTGTGTCACTCCCGTATTTCTATATGTACCAACGCTCCCCTAAGGCTTCAGCTGAACAACTTTTAAACGCAGACCCCATCGAAGTTTTGAAACATGAACGAACAACGTAATAATCTCTCTCAATAGCATTCGAGTGATCTATTGAGCACTGACTCTTTCATAGTTCGTGAGCATGACTACATGCTCGCTGACATGGGAGGCGCTTCCTCTCAGAAGAAACTCGTACCATCACCTAAACCACCTGGAGAATAGATTCCTTCCTGGCTGCAGAAGCGTCGCGCACTTCCGGTTGCGGCATGCTGCTTTATTTTTGCAGCCTCATTGGAAGCATTGGATCGCTGCGTTAAATCAGTCGACGGTCTAGATGCAAGCGCTGCAAACTCCAAGGTCATCAACGCCGTCAAATACATTCCAACAATAGCAATGGTCACGCTGGGGTATGCTTGGAAATGTATAACCAGCGATGCCAAGAAGATCACGCCTTGGGCAGCCATGTCTGGCCGATGGTCAAGCAGCGCGAACTCGATTACAGTTGATTACTTTAGCCCGATTGAAATACTTTCCATCCTTTCAGCTGCGCGCAGGAAACATTGGTCCGTGGTTCTTGGGATGGCCGTCGGTTTTCTGTGCGGAGCTCTTGTCGCACTGTCTAACTCCTTGACATATGTCGACCTACTTGCTAGCTTATCAGAGCCAGCCAGCTTTCGAAAAACAACTTCCTTTAACTTCAACGGAACTTTGGAATATCTAAAAAACCACACGCTTGTGCTTCCATTCAATCACCTTGGCCAACAACCCTATGCTGCCGTAGCCGCAGAAACCCTACCAAATGGCCAAGCAGCACCTTGGACGAAAGACGGCCATGTCTTCGAATCTTTCACCAATAAATCACATGTTACTGTGAAGCTGGGCGCGAGGAATTGGACGCCGCTTGTCCCCCTAGATTACTGCTACCTATAGAGGTATATATGCTGCTATCTAAAAGAA
>NW_022983604.1:0-39501 GCF_010093885.1 Aplosporella prunicola CBS 121167 | reverse complement strand
TCGCAGCGCCGGGTAAGAGGGCTGTCCGGCAAAGACCCGTCGATGATGGGTGTAATGGTGCGTAATGCTCTAGTCCACGTGAGTTTCTAATATCTATGGGGTGTTGGCTTGTGGCTGTTGGCTTGTGGCTGTTGGCTTGTGGCTCTGGGGATAAAATATTAGAAACTTCGTGGGCTAGAGCTGCCTGTCTTCTTAAGAAGGCAGGCTTCTGCGCTTTGGTTTTTTTGCCCGCTGCGCACATGCGCGCTTTTACGCCTTTTTTATTTCTGTCTTCGTCTGCGCCACAACCTACGTTATCATGGGGAACACCCTACTATAATATTACCAAGGCACTGTTGTTTCTAGCGCGTTCTATCCAGCAAGCGCTAAGTTGATGGTTTGTCGTTGTTTGCCGTTTGTCAGTTGTTGTTTGCGTTTATCTTTATTTGCTGTCTGTTAATTGTTGTCAGCCAGGATCACTCCGATAACTCTCGTTTTTTCAGCCTCATTATTTAAGTTGTTACACTACAGCCTTACCCCTGCACTACTCATTTACCACTACCAAAGAGAAAACGTGTTCTTTTACATAGCAGCATATATACCTCCATAGGTAGCAGTAATTTAGGAGGACAAGCGGCGTCCAATTCCTCGCGCCCAGCTTCACAAGTCTCTACGCCGGAAGATTATAGATACGCCGCCCTTAGCTACTGTTAAACTAAAAGGCGGGCCCGCGCATTTGATGCGCAGGTTTGAGTGACCTATATATTCCAACAGCTACGTTTGGGGTAGATCAAACACTCTGCAAACCTTGAAGGAAAACTTCGGTCGGCTCTCGGAAGAAGGTGGCCTTGGGCCTAATGCGCTACCGGCTACTATCGAAGACGCATCGAATGTTATTGCTGCCATTGGCCTTTAATATCTCTGGGTCGACGCTCTTTGCATCATCCAAAATGACCTGGAGGACAAAGCACACCAGATCAAGAATATGGACAGCGTCTATGGCTTTGCGGAAGTCACCATTGTCGGAGCAACCGGGGACAGCACGCATGGCTTATCGCGAATACGCACGCACAGGGAGCTAAGGCAAATCCAAGGCGAGGTAAAGCCTGGAATCTGCCTGGCACTGCAGTTCCCAGGCTTTGATAAGAAGGAGAAGGCTTTGTCGCGTTGGACTACGCGTGCGTGGACGTTACAGGAAGCTCTACTTTCTCCACGCCTCGTAATCTTTCACAACGACTTCATGACGTGGGAATGCCGCGAGGCGGTATGGTGCGAAGACGTAGTTCCAGGAGCAAATGCCTGTTTTATACAACCTCATGTCGGCTCTCGCATGCTCCCACTTCTGCCAGAGCGCCTGGAGGCCGCAAAGGATGACACATACAGCGTCCTCATTTCCCCGATATGTTCTGTCGACGACTTGACCATGTACGAGAATGTAGTTCGAGAGTACTCAAATCGACAAATAACCGTCCAGGCTGAAAAGCTTAACGCTTTTACCGGAATATCCAGCGTGTTTGGTTCGCACATGGAAACAGACTTCTTCTACGGGCTCCCCAGATCGCACCTTGATATGTCGCTTCTGTGGTGGGCAGCTGAGCCTCTACAAAGACTGCCCGAGTTCCCGAGCTGGTCTTGGGCTGGCTGGGAGGGAGCGGTGTGGTAAGCTAGTTTGGAGCCGGTTCTTCTAGCTCCTTCGCCCGCATGGTATATTGCTGAGCCTGATGGCAGTGCACAGATCCAGCAGACAACTCGCCTGAAGCGCCTTGTGCAGGCATGGGAGGATCCGGGATACGTCGCCCCGAAGCGCCCTTGGAGGATTGCTCCCGGGAAGGCGCTTGAAAACACGCCCAACGTCCACCATGCACTCACCAAAGTCATTGACTTTGGACCCACTGGCCGCACACTCGGCCGTTGCCTCTGTTTCCAGGCTTTTTGCACGTCTGGTATATCTTTCACTTTCCACGACCAGGTTGTTATCGATCAAGACGGTAAAATCGTTGGCGGCATCGTTTTCGACAACCCTACCTTTTTAGAGATTGAAAGGAACAAGCTGGAGTTTGTGATGCTGTCCCATTGCTCCAATCCGTTTATTTTTCGAAGGGGGCAAGGGCTATACTTCCCAGCTGGATACACAAATCGGCGAGACATTTCTATAATGGTCACCTCAGTCGCATCACCAATGATGGCATTGCCTATAGACTACTTTCGCTTTTTGTTAGGTGAAAGACACGGGCAGGCAGCCAGCCGGCGTGGAATAGGGGAGATGGAAACAAGTAGGGTTCGACATCGTCCAGCCGGCGCCGGACGGTAGGCGGTCTTGGCAGCCAGCTACATCCCACCGTCCTTTACCGTCCCGTTAACTAAATAGGCTAAAGTCTATCGTCTAACGGCAGCCGGGCTAAATAGGGCGGTTTAGTAAGAATTAGCTTTAAAAAAGGCATGGTGTTGAGGAAAGGGGTTCGCTTACAGGCGGGCACGAACTAGGGCACGTACTAAGACCGCCGCACCAGGCTAAATAAGGTAACTATCACCCTATAAATCACCTCTTTATATAGCTATAGCTTGCTACCGTCTTAAAGGAGCTAGCACCGTTATAATGGAGCTTTTTACTTTTTTATTTACTAATCGGACGGAGCCGGGCGGGACGGTGGGAACGGCCTAGCCCGGCTGACGGACCACCAATAGGCTAGACCGTCTCGAACCCTGGAAACAAGTGCGCTACGGAAGGTAGAATATCAGATGAAATGGGTCTTCTTAGAGTGATATAGTTCCGCTATTACGAGTTCGCAACACCAATTGCTAGTGCTAGGAGTCCTTTGTTTAAATTATTTCGACCGCGATATCATCGATGTGAAAGCCGTTAGTTACATCGCCATTCTCCTCGCCAGCACGAATTTCGCCGCTGACGCGGCCAAGATTAAAGGCGTAAGCAACTTAGCCCTCCGGGTTGCAGGACTTTTGGTTGCAAGAAGAACTAAATACTCTTTGTACATGCAGAGCTGGTTCACTTTGTTGCAACTCTACAAAGTCAACGGTGACAGGCGTACCTATAACTACGGTGCAGCGCCAAATGTAGAAGAAGTAGTCTAGAAACAGATACGGACTTAACACCACTACTAACTTCACGCCGCAGCCTTCTGCTGCCGCCTCGAGGCTACAAAGTCTTCCACGCCCTTCTTCAATGTTGCCTCATCATGCTCTCCAAAGATATTGACACCCAGCCTGATCGGGAAATTGTACCGGTGGTTCCGGTCCAGCGCGGTAATCTTATCGAAGGCATCTTGCGGAAGCTCAAAGTCCTGGAAATTCGACACAATTCGTTCCGGCGTAACGCTCTTGGGCAACACGACCGTCCCCCTCTGCACTGCCCACTGAATCAGCACCTGCGCAGGTGACTTGCCCAGTTCCTTCGCGATCTCAATGACTTTGGGATCGTCCACCGCGCGGGGCAGGTTGTAGATGTTGTTTCCGAGCGGGCTGTACGCCGCGACGACGATGCCCTGCTGCTTATGCCACTCTAGCAGTGCAGGTTGCTGAAGGTACGGGTGTGCCTCAATTTGGTTCACGGCGGGCTTGATCTCGGCTGTTTGCAGGACCTCTTCGACCTTCTCGCGTGTGAAGTTGCTGACGCCGATGCTGCGGATCTTGCCTTTCTTGACCTGCGCTTCCAGAGCTTTCCATGTGTCGCGCAGCGGCACGTCGATGACATGCATAGCATCGGTGGAGGGATTGATGGGAAAATGGTCGCGTGGAGAAGCGGCTTTTTGGAAGGAGACGGGCCAGTGAATCTTTGATATTGTCAGCTTTGGGACTCCTCATGTCAAAGCCCGAAGCGCTTACAAGGTACAGGTCAAGGTAGTCGGTCCCCAGGTCCTGCAAAGAGAGCTCGACTGCCTCTTCTACGTCTTCCGGCTTGTGGTGCGTGTTCCATAGCTTGCCCGTGAGGAAGATTTCCTTGCGTTCCACGCCAGAAGCAGCGATTCCCTGGCCGACTTCGGCTTCATTGTCGTAGATGAAGGCTGCGTCAATGTGCCGATAACCAGCTTTCAGCGCCGCCTTGACTGCTTTCGCAACTTCGTTCGGCTTGGACTGCCATGTCCCGAGCCCAACGGCGGGGATAGAGTGGCCAGAGTTGAGCTTGAAGGTGCGGTTCGACGACATGGCGTTTATTTGTTTGTTTGTTGATGATGAGGTCAATGGATAGCTGCATGCATGCTCTGCGGCCACCTACATATTAATTTATTAATTCTTGCGCACGCGTCATTGCGTACGCGGTCACGCTGGTCGCGTTTCCAGGATCCGCAATTGTGTGATTGATGGAATGGAATGGCGGGTGGGGGGCGGGCGTCAGGGAAATGCGGGGCTGAGGCCCGTGGGCCGTACCCGAGGTTCTCACCAAGATTGGCGAAGGCACCGCAGATCTGGCTGTGCTGGAGACAAAATACCCGACACCGATACTGAAAGGGAAGCGTAGTCCTCGGTATATATGGAGCCGAGTCGCGTTATGTGTGGTTGGATGTTCAGAGTCATGCTGCTACCCCAAGAAGGTAGGAGTTTCCGGGTTGCAATAGGAAAACGTACAATTTTGACACTGATATTGCTGCCAACAGTCCAAAACACCTAAAATAACTAATACAAAAAACACAAATACTCCGGCTAGCGTTGAACTTCCTGATTTGAAACGGCCGATGTTTCCCTACTCTCGTAGTTGCTCAAAAATGTCCAATTTCAAAAGTGTACCCGGAAACCAAGAACATATATCACCCTCTTGTTTTCGCTCTGATAGTAAGGTGAAACCTCAAGCGATGTAACGGAAGCCCTTCTTCCTCTCTTTCTGCTCCTCCTGTGTAAGCCCTCCGATCTCAGCTTGCGCTTCGCCTTTCATAACATCCGCGACATCTTTGGAGCCATTATCAAGCTCCTTGTTTGCCCTCAGTAGAATGATTCGAATGACAAGAGCCATAGTAATCGCAACTACAGCGAAAGCAGAGTTCGCTGCCATGGCTGGAACATACCTAGGCGCCGTTTCGTCCTGATATAAATAAGAGGAGAAGACCTAGAACCTTCTTAATTTTATTTCCTTGCATACGACTGAGTGCAGGACATACCTGAGCCACATTACCAACAGCATTCACGAACGCCACTGCCGCGGCTCGCTTGATACGAGGACGAAGCATGGTCTTTTGAATCCAAGCGACGATTACAGCATTAGAGCCTGATTTATCGATGTTAGCAGATGATCTGGGAAACAAAGATGTAGTTGAAATTACCATGACCGCCCGATACCATGAGAATCATAGCAAAATACCTCGCACCAGTATTTAGTGTAGAGGATGCCACAATGAAACCGATCAATGCCAATAACATCGGCCCAATGACGTGAAATGATGAGTTGCCGAGGCGATCCGATGAGTGGTTGTTAGCAATGATGAGGAAGACGGAAATGATATAAGGAGGTACAGTCAGCAGCAGAGTGTTGGTCTTGCTGAACCCCAATGTGTCCACAACGCTGGGGAAGAAGTTCGACGTTGCGCTGGCAACCTGCACGCAGAGAAGGAGGAAGGCGAATATGTACATACGCCAGTCAACAAAAGCCATCTTGAAGCCATAGCTCCACTTTTCGTCGTCTTCGTCTACCTGGCCGGCGTCACAGATTAGCCGCCATTCGGCCACCGAGCGTTCTTTGGGGGACAGCCATTTGGTGTTGGATGGCCAGTCGGGCAGAAGAAAGACGGCGCATATGGCGATGAAGACGGTGATAGAGCCCTCGATGATGAACAGCCATCGCCATGCTTCTATGCCCCGTGCGCCGTCTAGTCCCTGTTTTATGCCGGCGCCAATAAGGCCAGAGAAGGCACTCCCGAGCTGAGATCCTGCGAACAGGATAGAACACCTAGTACCGAGTTCCGATCGTTTATAGAACGAGGATAGAAGGAACAGTGCGCCAGCTAAGAACTTGTAAGTTAGTGTGTAAACAGGGGAGCTTAGTGAATACTAACGATAATAACACGCCTCAACTATACCGAGGAAGAAGCGAATGGAGTATAGTCCACCCATTCCTTTAACGGCACCAGTGCAGGCGGAAAGAGTTCCCCAGATAGCCATAACCGTGGGCAGATATATCGATGGCCTGAGCTGTGAAAGGAAGACGTTGGACGGAATTTGCATGAGAATGTAGCCGACAAAAAGGATTGAAACAGCGGTCGAGTATTCCGTTGATGAGAGGTTGAGAGTTTCTTTTATGCCAGCGACCTTGGCGGCGGCGATGTTGTTCTGATCCAAGGGTGTCAGTAAATCGTCAATGTTCAACTCGTAGGTAAGGTATCACCTACTCTATCAAGATAATTCATAATGAAGATGAGGAAGAGGGTCCCAAGAAGCCTAATATCCAGCTTCCTCTTTAGTGACTCTTCCACGACCGCAAAGTCCTCGAGAGAAAGAGTTTGCGCCAAGGCAAGGCGGTTTTTGCTTGGGTCGGATATGCTTGAGCCGTCGTCACGGCTACCAACAACTGGCGATTTTATGCTCACCATCCTGTAAAAGGTGGGACAAAAAGTCAAGATGAAAAGAAGGTTGAGCAGAGAGAAATGTGTCCAGACACTCCTTTGTTCTGTCAATAGGTTGGAAGAAGAGTCAAAGCGAACATTTCTATAAACACTTTTATATCGCAGTGCCTCAATGGGATGGGGAAGCTAGCATAGGAATTGCGGGGCAACGACGATCCCATATTCGGAGCATTAAGCGTCTGATCAGCGGAGGAGTAAAACGGGGAAGCTTAGCGGTTTAGCTTGATAGACGACATGCCGCGTGTCCTCGGCGAAGCCCGAGCGATGCCATGGTGCGCTCGGGATGAGTCCGCTACGGCGCTAATAGATATTTGGCATGCATCTGCAAGAATAACTGTGAGTCTTGCTTTACTTTTCTCCATATTCCCCTCTGCGGTCCGATCTGCCGTCGACGCACCTACATTGATCTTAAATCCCTGGCCAAACTGTCAAACAGCTCACTGGGTGCCATAATGACCCTGATCCATATCGGTAAGACTTTTTGGTTGGAATCAATGTAATGGATCTCTAACACGGCTTCGGACCATAGTCCTCTTCAAATTCAAACCGGAAGTGACAGAGGAGCATAAGGCCACGTTTGTGCGCGAGCTTAAGAAACTCAAGCATTTGCCGTGTGTCAAAGATAATCGGCTAATTGTTGGTGGACCTTCTGTCACGGATCCCATCGAGCGAAGCAAGGGTTTCGAGTTCTCCCTTGTCAGCTATCACAATGATCGTGCCGCTTTGGAAGAATATCAGGCGAGCAAAGAACATCACTGGTAAGGGTTTAGTCTATAACCGCCTAACAAAGCTACGATCGACAGATGTTTAACCTGCATTACTAGGGTGACGTCTACATACATGTTTCCCTACAAGGAGGACTTGTGCCGATTTGATTTTGAAGTGGATCCAGAGGATGAGTATATGTGCGATGCCCTGTCAGCCAGTGTATTTCTGAATAGCGAGGATAACAGTTAAGCGTACTAGGCCATAGAGTATAGCCTCGGAGCACAGTAAAAAGATAGCCACACAATAGTCTACGGCGTCTACTTTCTTGCGATTTGGTCTTGACACCTATCTTGTAAATAGAGTGGAGATCTATACTTTTACTTTAATAATATAAGTGGAAAAAGAGTATCAAGAACGGCTGCATACAGACTTAGCTTTACTGTCCGGATCTAAGATCTGTTGCGAATCTCGCGTAATATAGGCGCTGAATCTAAGATCTGTTATAAAAGCTCAGGGTAATTAATACCGTAGCCCTCCGCGGCAAGTCCTATAAGACTAGCCTGGTTCTCCCTTCCTGGTCTCCCAGGACCGCTCATGTCCTGCAGCGATGGTCAGTTAATGTTCTACCAAAACCTTCGTTTTTGAGTGAATAGAACTAACCGGATTCATATTGACATCAAAAATCGCGAAAGGCGAACCACCCTGATTCCTATACCGCCTAACATCAAAACTAATCGGCGCCGTCGTTTGTAACAGCTTCGCAACCTGCTCGCACTCTTTGATAATCCGCCTATACATCCGATCCGCGACCTCCTCTATAATCCCCACTGCTCTGGAATCTGTCGTCAGGGCCACGGTGCCGCTGGGTGGCAACACGCACTTAGCGTGGCCAAACCGCGTAACCACGGGCAAGGCCAGGTACGGCACGTGCCCCATCGGCGGCATAACGGCCACTGTGACTTCTTGGCCTGAGAGGTATTCTTCTACCATGACCATGGGGGACTCGGCGAAAAGATCTCGAATGTGTTGTTCCAGAATTTGAGGGGTAAGGCAATGCTTGATGCCATGACTTCCACGTCCGCGGATAGGTTTCGCAATGGAGGGAGCGCTCGTGAAACCGCCGCGCCAAATAGTGGTTCTCAAGCCGTCAATGTTATTAGGAGTGAGGACACAGGACTTTGGAACTGTGGAACCGCGCTGCCTCAGCATCCCGTTCAGGTAGTGCTTGTCCTCAAAAGTCTCGACCACCAGCGGAGGCTGTCCAATAACGCGAATGTCGCCATGGGTGTCTAGGGCAGAAGAAATTTGCAACGAGTGGTCCTTAAAAAGTACAATGTTGGCCCACAAATGATTGGCACCAGCGTGCACAGCTGCTATTATACCCTGCTCGTCATCGGGAAAGCACTAGTCGGCATCTTTGGTCGGATCGGGGTTCGGCTCGGGGGTGACAATGTCGACGCGACTTTGCTCTCTTAAGACGTACGCGATGTCTGTGCCGGAGTCCCTGTAACCTACAATCGTTATATCAAATTTTATAAACGTCTGACCAACTTACCGCCCTGCTCTTTAGGCGTCCTCACTCCATTGATGATTGGGGGGTCTAAAGCTTGGTAGAGGAGAGCGACTCGGGGCTTGCCAGAGGAATATGCACGGCGTGTGAACGGAGTACGCAACGCTATTGAAGACTTAGCTAAGAGCGGCCGGAAATGGAAATTGATGATATGGCGACGGCAGCTCCGGACAGTGTGCCCAGAAAGAAGTTTCCCAAAACACATCCATCTGCCTAAGGGATGTCTTCCGCAAAGATATATTATACGACGTGGTACACCGTCTAAATATTTTTCCGCTTGCCGCACTAATAAGAAGTCACCTTCGAAACCAAGGACTCTATAGACAGCGCGTACGCTGACCTAATGTCAGTAAATAGTTTGCCTCGTTATGAGAATTAAAAGTACCGGCCCGAGAAACTCACTACTGGAGTTGTTTTTAAGAGCTCTAAGCGCGCGCACGAACTTATACCACTACTTAGTGACAAGCGCCAGCTACCTAACACCATCTTCTTTAGAGTTGTAGGCGACCAGCTACTGCTTATCTTAATCTCCTAATTTTCCCTTGGTTCAGCTATAGCAACCTTCGTTCGGAAGCTCTCCTTCATTTGGAATACGTTTTGCCAACTACCGATCACCAACACCACAAAGCGACCCGGACAACCTATCCACACCACCTACCCATTCCCTTTCACGCCCAAACACCACCTACCGCCCTCTAAACTCCTTGAAAACATCCTGCACCGTCCTCCCCGCCTTAATCCCCTCCACACACTTCTCATCCGCTTCCACAATTCCCGGAATCAGATCCAACACCTTCTCGACCACATCCGCCGGCACGACCACCACGCCATTCAGGTCCGCAACCACGTAATCGCCTTGCCGCACCCACGCCTCCTGGTCTCCAGAGTTCAGGCGCACTGGCTCTCCGATCAAGGAAGGTCGGCACACGGCCCCGCCCGCTGTTGTGCCGACTGAGCGCGCGAAGACCTGCGGGTTGCGGTCAGCTGTGATGCAAACGAAGCTCGCGAGCAAAACGCGATATGGAGTTAGCTGTTTGGAATGTGCGAAAGAAAGACGAACCGGAAATCCCAGATCGCGATGCTCTTGCAGGTCTCGCACGCGCCCGTCCACTACCACTCCCGCTGCGCCGCTGTGCTGCGCCCGCAGCGACATCAGGCCCCCGTACACGGCGTTGACGTGCGGGAGTGGCTGTGAGAGGAAGACCACTGCGCCTTTTGGGGTCTGGTCGATCTGCGGTACAGTAATAACGGTCTCATCAGCTTCTCGTTTATTGCAGAAGTGAAGTCGTAGGGTCATGCTTACATAGTTCCCCTGCACGGACGGCGCCTCCGTATCGCCCTTAGGCACAAACTTGACCGTAAAAGCCGGGCCGACAATCTTAGTGCTCCCGGCCTGGAATTCCGGCGAGTGCATTACGAGACCATCGAGGAAGCCGCCGTGGACGTGCTTGAGGCGGCTGAGGCCATCGGCAACCTAGCGATTACAGGAGTCCCGGTTAGCTTACATGAAGACATGAATGTTCTTTAGCTAAGGGGACGAGGCGAACATCACAAGACGACCAGCGCATCAGGCGCTTGACAATAGATGCGGACATATTTGTTTCTTGTCTTGATTTGGACAGAGACAAAAGCTGTGAACGGCTCACATACACGCCTGCTCCGTATATATGCTGGCATAGGAGGAAGCACCAGTACCCTGCAGTGTATATAAGTGGCTTGCGCATAAGTGGAATAGCCAGAAAGCGGGGCCAACGCTCGGGGAGGCCCGAAGCGAGCGGGATGCGCAGACGGAGCGATCCGAAACCCTCGGCGTGGCCCCGAGTGGCGGCATTGAAACGCCGCGCGTTTGACGAACCTAAAAGATGATGGAACTGGGTTCGGCATATAGAGGCAGTGTTATCGGCATATTGAGACAGTGGCTATCTTAAGCTTTTGTCGCAGAAAATTCGTCATTTTGGTTTTATCAGATGTTCCCGACCAAGCCTGTGCCCCTGGGGCGTGGGACACACACGTGCATGTCTTCGAGCCAGACAGATTCCAGTTGGCCGAGGGGCGGCACTTCACAGAGATAGGGGAAAGGAAACTGGAGTATTCAGATCCAACAACCACATCTGGAGTTCTGGACGCAACTGCGAAGGCAAGCCGCGGAGATGCACTCGCTTTTGGTTGTCGACCACCTTGCTTGGTGTCCAGCTCTACTCTCGGCAATAGTAGGCCGTATCGAGCGGTAGTATGCACATTGAAGTCGGAGATGTTCCGAGGGTTTCGCGGAAGCAGTGCGAGCCGAACGGTGGTTAAAAGGTAGAGCGAGCGGATGAGAGAACATGCTCGACAGCATTACATCGTCACGATGTCCACTGCAGAATTCCCCGCCAACAACAAGACGTGGCAGATTCTGCACAAAGCACGCAAAGAGGGTTACGGCGTGGGAGCTTTCAACTGGTACGTAGGCGGAAGGACAACATTCCGCGACGCGCAACTTTCTGATTCTAGCAGTTACAACAACGACGGCGTCATGGCCATCATCCGCGCAGCGGAAGCAAAGAAATCTCCCGCAATCATACAGCTCTTCCCTTGGACGATGCACTTTCAAGGGCCTGCGTTTATCCGATACGTCGCAGAGGCGGCACGCATGGCGTCCGTACCAATAGCGCTGCATATAGACCATTGCATCAAAGTCGAAGACGTGCAAACAGCCCTCTCGCTACCGATAGATTCTATAATGGTCGACGCATCGAGCGCGGGTGGCGAACTCAACTGCCAATACTGCGCTGAAGTCGTTCGGCAAGCGCGTCCGCTCGGCATTACTGTCGAGGCAGAAGTGGGGCGCATAGATGGCAGTGAAGACGGCCTTCCCAGGGCAGACGTGGAAGCGGCATTGACCGATCCCGAAGAGGCGCGCGCTTTCGTGGCAAAGTCGGGCGTGCATTTCCTGGCACCCTCGTTTGGCAACATCCACGGGCCGTATCCGGCTGAAGGCGCGGAGGGCTCCTGGCAATTGGATAGGTAAGGGTAACCTCGAGACGTGGATTGCTGTTGCTGAACTAGACGCATCAGATTGGAATCGATAAGCCAGAAAGTTGGACCTGATGTTCCTCTCGTGCTCCACGGCACGCATCCAGTGTCTGATGATCTGTTCAAGGTGGCCATACGACGCGGAGTCGCAAAAATCAACTTGAATCGAACAGTCAGGGATCCATACACTGGGTTTGTAGCGGCAAATGCTGGCAGCCTGGAATTAACTGCACTTAAAGAGCGCAGCGTTGAAGTGTATGCGAAGTCCATCGAGCGAATGCTTGACGTCATTGGGTCGTCTGGTCAATCATGAGAATATCATCGGTGTGGAGCAGCATTAAAGTTTACAGAAATCGAGTCGATGCTGGCGGTTGCTCTCAAAAATGCCGTGACTGTGAGATGACATGTGCAATTGATAAAAAAAACATTGTTTACTCAACTACACCTACGGAAGCTCAAGCGTTCAGAGGAGTTTCTGACATGTGGGGCAGAGGAACGCCGAACTCGTCGGCCATGGACTTGAACATTTTGATTTCGGCATCGGCAAACGGAATGCCCTCGCTCGATCGTTTTTGCAACAGCTTGTGCTCCGGCTCGCCTGGGAACATGACCTGGTCGAAGCCGGGCGCGGGAGGGACAGCATGGACCCTTTGGACCAAAACGTCCATGCGCGAGCGGAACTCTTGGGAAGTCATGAAGACATCGGGCTTGATGGCAATAAAGCTGTGACCCACGTTTTGCGGCTTCGCCTCCTTGTACTGGTCGCCTACCTCACCACCATACGCGGCACCGGAGAGGACGCCGGACATGATGTCCATGAGGATGGCAAGACCGGAGCCCTTGGGCCCACCGATGGGAGCCATGATGCCGTTGAGGGCGGCCTCAGCATCAGTCGTAGGGATTCCATCCTTGTCCATGGCCCAGCCCAAAGGAATGTTTTCGCCGCGACGAGCAGCACGTCTGATCTTGCCCTTGGCGACGACCGAAGGCGCCATGTCTAGGATGTACGGGACCTCGCGGTCCGCAGGTGCGCCTGCAGCGAAGGGAGAGATGCCCAGCAGGGTTTCCTTGCCGCCGAACGGGGCCATCTGACGGGCCGAATTGGTGAAGACGAGGGAGATGAAGCCCTGGTCGAGAGCCTGCAGGACGTAGGTGGCAGCCATGCCAAAGTGGTTGGAGTGGCAGACTGTCACGAAACCGATGCCGTAGGTGCGAGCGCGGTCGACGGCCTCGCGCATGGCACGAGTGGCAACGATGAAGCCGAAGCCATTGTCGCCATCAAGGTGAGCTGCGACGGGGGTGGGCTCGTCGAGGCGCAGGGCGGGAGTGGGATTGACGAGGCCTTTGGTGAGGCGTTGGATGTACTGCTGCAGACGGGCGAGGCCGTGCGTGTCGACTCCGCGCGTGTCGGCTTGGGCCAGGCATTCGGCCATGAGCGACGCGTCTTCGCGGGGCAGCCCCGCTTTGCAAAGCAACGTCGACGCAAACGCCACAGCCGATGAAGGAGCAATGTACATGGTGATTCTTTGTTGCCGCCATCATGCGCGTCGCCCCCCAGTCTAATATACCTACCTATGGTCTCGGTCCTGCTCCGACAATGCTTCACCATGGCCCCCCCAGACAGCGCCAGGAAGCCCCCCGCCTGCGTGCGCTGTCGCCAACGCAAGGTCAAGTGCGACGCGCTTCTGCCCACCTGTTCCAACTGTCTCAGAGCTCGCGTTCCGTGCGAGCAGACTTCGGCTGGCTCCGAGCGCCAGTACATTCTCCAGCTGGAGGCACGCGTGCGCGAGCTGGAAGCTGCATCCTCTCCGTCGCGCGTCGGCCCGTCACCGTCGTCGCCTCGCATCGGCCCCAATCAGCCTCTCGCACATGAGGTCGGTCTCTTGTCGTTACAAGCTTCTCAGACGCCCAAGTATCTCGGCCCATCGTCCGGTGTCGCTTTTGCCCGTCTGGCCTCGGTGTCGGCGCCGCAAGCCCAGGGCCTCGCTACCGTCTTCCTCGATGACCTGCCGCAGCCTCCCGACGTTGCTTGTGCCTCAGCTCTTCCCCCGCTTCCAGACATTCATCGCTTCATCGGCGCCTACTTCGAGGCCTTCCAGCACCTCTACCCCTTCCTGGATGAGGATCATGTTGACATCATCGTCGAAAAGTGCACTTCTGCCTCGGCATCTGCATCTGCATCTGCTGCTAACCAGGCGACCGTCTTCCTCCTTGTTGCCATAGGATCGGCCATCTTGGAAGCTCAGCTCGGTGCCGATTTCGCTTCGACCACTTACCTTGCCGCTGCTATGAAGCACGTGGCCGAGACACAGCTGCATGAAAGCCTCCAAGGCGTTCAAATCAAGCTTCTTCTTGTCTTAAGCAGCTTCTGCTTCCCTAATGGTCCCAATGCTTGGTTTCTCACCCACACCATCCTGGCAAGCTGCTTGGACTTAGGCTTGCAGAGACGGCAGGCTCCGGGTCCACCCAATGCATTGGCCGGACATGTGAGGGTTGACGGCGCCGTTGCCCCGCATGACGTCAGGAGTGGCATATTTTGGTCGGCATACTCTCTTGATCGCACGCTTTGCACGACGTTAGGCCGTCCTCTTACCCTGCGTGACGAGGCTATAGACGTTGAGTTTCCAGGCCAGCAAGGTTCCGAGGAGATTGACCTCGATTCTATCGACGCCTCGGCCACACTACAGGATGCCAGTGTACAAGACCCTCTCCACAAGAGACCCTCCAAAAGACGGCGGACGGAGAGTATCGATCCTCTCTACGCGGCAAACATGTCCTTTCGTTTCGACCGCCTCGTGGCTGAGATAAAGCTAATGATACATCGTGTCGCCCAATCTCCCAAGCGTTTCCCCTGGCCAACTAACCTCGAGCAGTGGCAAAAGGAAGCACACGGTTCCTGCAAAGGCCTTCTAGAGCACGCGCGCCGCGTGCTTTCACCAGCCACTGGCGGCGTGACTCGTTCCCTTTCGTACCGGGTCCTGCGCTCGCTTGAGCTGAAGCATCATCAGTGCGTGATGCTGCTATTCCGCCCGAGTCCTGCGTTCCCGCGCCCCTCGCCCGAAGCCTTCAATATCTGCGTGGACAGCGCCACCGAGACCATCGCCATATACTTCGAGCTGCACCGCTTCGGCCAGATGATGAATTCATGGCTCACGGCCCACAGCGTCTTCGTCTCCGGCATAACGATGCTTTATTGTCTGTGGGTAAGCCCGTCGATACGCGACAGGACTAGGACGGCCTTCACGGAACACACACGGAGGTGCTCGCAGGTGCTGGAAGCGCTGGGCAAGACTTGGTCGGTCGCAAACGACGCACGGTCAAAGTTTGATCGTCTTGCGGAAGCCACTGAGCAATCCTGGCGGCGCATGGAGAGGTCTTGGCATGCACAACAGGGCGAGACGCAGCCTGGTCAGTCGCAACATGGGCTGCAGTCGAACACTGCAATCGAGGGGGGTTGGAATGGGAATAGCTGGACAGATGAAGGCCTGGATGCTCTGTTCGACCCGGCTGAAATACTGGCTGATCAGCTGGGCGATGTAAGCGGTTGGTTTGATCTCGATTGGTTCGAGTGTGGTGGTATTTAGGTATCTGGACCTCTGCGGTGAGGGGCCGAAGTTGCTAACCTAACAGATAATTAATCAGCTCCTGTGTACAACGTTGCTCTTACCAAACCCTAAGTGCGTACGTTGGCTGCTTACGCCGTAAGCTGACGGATGTCGTACTGGGCAGTAAAACAGTGATTTTTCACTACCTCTGCAAATCTAAATCATTTCGAAACGACGACGCAACAATATGATAGAACTCCAGCATTGTCTTGACGGAAGACCAACGCCCTGGAAAGTTGCTAAAAGACAGTATCGTAAGGCTGTCCTCGAGGTATCTGCTGGCCTCACTAGCAAAAGTAACGCTCGGATAGCGCTGACAGCCTGACAGCGACTCGACGTTACGTGTCACGGCACGACGACGACGGCAGGACATGTTCGGTTTATACAGAAAAGCAGTATCTCGGCTCGTTTGAGTAATCATCAAAACTTCCGATGAGTGTCGGCCCGAGGCACAGACTCGGCGGTCGGAGCCCTGACGTAACAAGCAAGCCCTGATGTGCCACGCCCACGTGGACAGCCGGGTAGCCGGTAACCGGATCCCTGCGACCCTGCGTGACAAGGGCGAATTTAGGCCTCGCATATCGGAGATATATCGTGACATTTCGCACGGCAGCTAGGGACGGAGAGCCTCTGCGTGGCGAGCCGGTGGCGCAACGGGGGTAGTGCAGGTGTCTAGGCCTGCAATGATGTGTTCAGTGCGCTTGTCTCCTTACAGGCCAGCCCTACAAAAAGGCTGAGTGTTCCCTTGTGCTGCTGTCTGGTTTTCTGTTCCAGAATTTACCTTACAGAAGATATACTCACACCATGGAGAACTACAACGTCCAAGAAGAATCCAAGCGCATCTTTCAGGAGCGTGTCCTGGGTGATGCGGAAAGACTTGGCCTCCCCGACTCTTTCTTGGAGGCCGGAAAGAAGATCAGATTTACTGGAGCCGACTCCAAGCCTTTCATCCCTACGCCTTGCAAGATTACCGAGTCTGCTTCCGCATTGACTGCTTTGGTGTCTGCGGCCGCGAGCGCTGTCGCGTCTGACCGGTACGGAATCGAGTACCAGGATGTGGAGGTCAACACGTAAGTGAAGAAACGGATATCTGTCACTGGATGTCTCTAATAGTACTTTACAGGGACATTGCGAGCATGTTCCTCCTGTCCATCCTGTTGCCCACCGTGAAGGGACAGCCGTTCATCCAGAACGAGCAGCTGAAGAAAGAGATGGCAAAGGGAGACTTGTACGTGATGGGCAAGCCGATTCACCAGGAAGCCACGAACGTATACCAGACGAAGGATGGCCGCTGGTACCACCTGCACGGCTCCATGAACGCCGCGCGTACGATGGAAATGGTCGGCGTTACGGAGCAGGACGTGACGAGGGAAGAGGCGATCAAGATCTACGCCGAGAAAGTTGCGCAGTGGGATTCGGCCGAGGCCGAGAAGGTAGCCAACGACAAGTACATGCAGTCGGGCACCGTTTGTAACACGCCCGAGGAGTTCTTCGCTACCGAGCAGGTAAGCACTATTATCAAGCTTTGGAGAAAAGCATCTAATGAGACCACGACAGGGCAAAATCATTGGCGCCGAGCCGCTGTACAACCTGAACCCACGGAAGGCTCCGCGCTCCTCATGGCCCCAAGTCGCCAACAACACGGCCTACAAGCCCCTCGCGGGCATCCGCGTAATCGACTTCAGCCGCGTCATCGCCGCCCCCGTCATCTCGAAGATGCTGGCCCTGCTCGGCGCCGAAGTCCTCAAGATCACCTCGGACAAGCTCCCGGACATTACCTGGACCTGGGTGGACCTGAACACGGGCAAGCGCGACCACAGCCTCGACCTCAAGACCGAGGCGGGCAAGAAGACGTTCGCGGAGCTGGTCAAGGGCGCCGACGTCCTTATTGATGGGTTCCGGCCGGGTGCGCTGCAGAGGCAAGGCTTCGACGCGGAGTCGCTGAGGAAGATCAACCCGTCGCTTATCTATGCCCGCGAGAACTGCTACGGCTTTAAGGGCCCGTTGGCTTACCGCTCGGGCTGGCAGCAGATCAGCGATTGTCTTGTTGGCATTTCCTGGCTGCAGGGCAAGTTCTTGGGGCTCAACGAGCCTGTCGTCCCCTTGTTGCGTAAGTCTCATCTCGCGATTTGATATTTGCCAGTGACTAACGACGCAATTAGCAAACTCCGACTACCAGACCGGTCTCGTCGGCGCGGCCGCCATCGTGCAGGCGCTGCTCGCACGCACAAAGTCCGACGTCACCTTCGACGTCGATGTCAGCCTGACGCAGTACAACATCTGGTACTACAGGCTGGGCCAGTACACGGAGGAGCAGGGCAAGGCGATCCTGGCGCGCAACGAGGGCTTCATGGTGCGCCACTACGACGAGATGCAGACGCTGCTGTTCAAGATGCTGGAGCAGTACAAGAAGGTGCGGCCGGACTTATTCGAGAACAAGGAGAACTTCACCAATATGAGCGGCAAAGAGTGGGGTCTGGATGAGGATATCACGATCCTGGCTCCGTCGTTCAAGTTCGAGAAGTCCAAGCTCGAGTATGAGGTGCCTTCGGGGTCGAGGGGAAGGTCGAAGGCTGAGTGGCTTGCGTAAGCGAGGGCATGGAACTATGAGTATGTAGTCGATGTTTTAACTACGAGCGCTTGAAATAATCAATAATTTGCACGACAATACCGGGATCCATTGATGTGATTGATTCTGAATGGCTGCCTGATGAAAACAAAAAACCCTCGTCATCTAAAACAGATCCTGGCCTCCAAGCGTCTCTCCCTCGTTCAACAGCATCTTCCTTGGGTCCTGCAAATCCACCCAGCCGAGAAACGGCTTACTGATATGATACCCAATCATCTGCTGAATGTCCGCCGGATACTCCTTTACTTTCTCAATTGGATTAGCAAGATACTGGTTCTCTTCCTATACAATCGTCAGCGACGCTACTAGAGACAGTCTCAAAAACATCCGTAAAACTCACCTGCCTCAAAAACCCCTTCGTCATAAAGCAGCTATAAACCAGGCGCTCCTCATCAACCGTTGTATTCGCCGAGCCGCCATGATAGCACGAGCTCAGCATAACAAACCCATCCCCCGGCTCCAGCTCCGCATACACGGCATCATTCTCGTTGGGCGGCGTGCCCGTGGCCTGCAGATGCGAGCGCGGCACGAAGCGCGTGGCGCCATTCGCGCGTGTAGTGCGCGTGCCCGCGACGAAGAACCCGATCCCGGTATCCCGGCCTATGGCGTACTGCTCAGCGCTGATGGCGGGCAGCGCGTTATGGTGGACCATGTCGTCGCGGTGGAGGTCCTGGGCGCGGGCGCCGGGGTTGATAGCGAAGACGATGGTGTTGTTGAGCTGGGGCCTGGAGAGCGAGACTTCTTTGCGGGCGCCGAACCAGCACTCATAGCGCGAGGTCAGCAGCTCGTCGCACACGGCGCGGTAGAGCGGGTTTCCTGGTATCAGGCGGATGAAGGCTGGGACTTTGCCTGCGAGGCCCATGACGCGTCGTGTTTGCGGGGGGAAGAAGTCGCCGTCCCAGGGCTGGTCGGCGGAGAGGAAGGGCCGGATTTGCGCTTCGAGGGAGGCGGTTTCGTCGGTGTTGAGGATGTTGCGGATTATGCAGCCGCCGTTGCGGATGAGCGATTGGACTACTTCGTCTTTGGTGACGGTAAGGGCGTCGAATTCGTCGAGGGGTTCGTTAGGGTCTAGGGAAGGCATTATGCTGCAATATGGAAATTTATGAGATGCTAAGTGCTAAGGGGAGATGGAAGAGAAAATGTGGATTGTTTGGTAGGTTAGAAAGGAGATTGTTCTTCAAGTATTCAGTGTTTAAATACTAAAGCAGACACTGCGAAATACTGACTGGTAGGGTTGCGCTAACCTGGAAAAGCAAAACAATGCAAACAAAGATAAGTGAGAAGCGATAGGTAGACAGCTTTTTCTTTATATAACCTTATCATGCCTTGTCGCTCTAATAGTGATTTTACCCCGCGCCTATCTTTGCTCGTTCCTGTACAATGTGAATGCGGGGTTAAAGACGGATAACGCAAGTGCGTGAGGAGTGCATAGAACTAGCTTTTTTGAGAAAGGATCTTTCATTTTACTCGTCGATATCGCTCCGCTAATTCGGTATCACGCGGGACCTCTCTACCAAGCCGGTATTTAAATATAAACTTGTTTATACTAACCTTGTAATCTACTTACACCTTCTGTTATTACTCGTGGTTATCTCCGTACTTTCTGTTCTTCGGATTATTTGTATATACTTAGCAATTTCTAAGTTCTTAATTGTTGTAGTCCAGACAGATGTCATGACGAAGCTCCGGGTCGCAACTAGGTGGGATGTAAAGTAGATGAAGAGCAGCAAAAACGTCTATGTATTACGAAAGAGTGAGATATAGCTTTAGGGTACGATATGCGAGACGAGTAAACTTCTTCTATAAGATACGTTTTATAGCGCACTTGTAATCTTATCGAGGCAGTGTAGAAATCTCACGTCAGATTCTCCATTATATAATTTCCACATTATAACTTAAGTGGATCTACCGGCTTTTAAGGCAGGCGCCTAAATAATAATGCGAGAGGTATACATTACTTATAGTACTTAAAAGAGTAACTACTACACACTATTTTGCTGAATATGCGCTATTTAGTTAGCATATACATTAACAAAATAGATAGAAGCCCTTGTAAGGCGAAGGTAATCTTATCATTTTGTTGTAATCGGTGTTGATCTTCCATGTCATAGTAAGCAGTAGCGCATAAAGGACATAGCGGGGATAGAGGGCGTAACGGAGGTATAGGGATTTAATGTAGGGTTGAGGAGTTAACCATCGGATTTACGAAATAGAGCGTGGGGGCTACGGAATGTCCCGTAAGCGACGAATCAGAAGACGTGAGGCTAGCCGCATATTCGCAACATGATTTGCGGAAAGTTTGGCGTTCCCGCATGTACATCGTACCTTCTCCATGCCAACACGGGTATAAAATCCTCAGTCCGCTCCTCTTCTCCACGTTCAGCACTGCAACAATGTCGGCTTCCAACACTATTTACCTTATCACTGGCGCGACCAGAGGTTTGGGAAACCATACTCAATGCTTTTTTGTACTTCAACTAATTTTCTTCTAATAGGAATTGGCCGTGGCCTTGTCGAGACCTATCTGGCCCGGCCATCAACCACTGTCGTCGCTGCCGTCCGTAATCCCGCGGACTCCAGTGCTCAGTCCTTGACCCAGCTACCGGCTGGTAGCTCCAGCAAGCTCATTGTCGTCCGAATTGACAGCCTCGACGAAGGTAGCGCTGCTACCGCTGTGGAGCAGCTGGCCAACGAGCACTCGATCACTTACCTTGACGTTGTCATTGCCAATGCCGGCGTTGGCACTGGAATGCCAAAGGTTGCCGATGTGAAGATCAGCGACATTGATCTTCATGTCAGAGTTAACGGTTACGGCCCCGTAATCCTCTTCCAGGCCACTCTTCCCGCCTTGAACAAGGCTACAGCTCCTAAGTTTATCATCATCAGCTCTTCAGGCGGTACCATTGCTGGGATGGAAGACATTTGCGTTCCTCACGCTTCGTACGGACCTTCTAAGGCTTTGGTTAACTATCTCGGCCGCAAGATGCACTTCGAGCACGAAAACATCACCACGTTTTCTATTCATCCTGGGTACGTCTGCTCTGCTCCGAACGACTGCAGATTATTAACACCCTGCTCTTCTATTTAGCTGGGTCAAGACCGAAATGGGAGAGTTTGCCGCTAAGCTTTGTGGTATGGACGGGGCCAAGATAACGCTGGAAGAAAGCGTCAATGGCATAGCCAGTGTGGTACGTACACGGCATTTTTAGACGTTTACATTGTTAACGAGCTCCTGTGCAGGTCGATAACGCCACGAGAGAAACCACCTCAGGCCGCTTTTTCCAGTGGAATGGTGACACTCTGCCATGGTAGAGGTTGTAAAGGGGAGATCTCGTAAGATAGATGGGTAAGAATACAATACTCAAAATAGCACGTTCGAATACGACTCGCAAATGAAAGTATTCCATGTTGTTTTAATATCCTATCCTCTAATTCTATGAGTGTATGACAAGTCATTTATGTTTCTAATCTTTCTTCCGCTGAATGGGTAACATTTGCTCCTTCTCCGGGTTTGTCTTCAGCTTTTCCCCCGTTCCTCTCAATGCAACATGATAAGGACATGCACCAGGCCAATCGCAAAGGTGTTTTGCAACGAATTACGGCTTAAATTAATCGGGCGTACAGTCCGTTCTTCCTTCTACATTATAAATAGCCACCATCTTCCACCAAAACGCCTCAACCGGGTCGGGCAACAAGCTTTCGCCAATCCACATGTTTGCCACAGTTTGGGAAATGATAATTACGAGCAAATGAGCTTGATCGACAGTAGCTTGAAAATATGAAGTGATATTCTTCGGGAATAAGTGTTGGAGTATTGCGGGGACATAGTGCGGGGATAGATTTACAGAGTTACACACTACGGCGGGGAGTAAGAGTACGGGAACAAGGAATTCCGTGGCCTCTAATGTTTCTCCTACAGTTTCCCACGGTCTTTCGCTTTCTTTATCCCGAGCAGGAATCAACTAAAACCGCGCTCCCTCCACCCACATACGGTTGGTCAACTGTCCTGCTACTCCACAATACGCAGTAAGAATTGCGCCACGAAGTAGCCACACAGCCAGTCATTGTACTGCACCAGTCAATACAATCCTCCAATGAGTTCTTGTACGCAGCAGTAATAGAATCCTTGTATCCCTCGTTGCATACAACATTGAAGCGCTTGCCATTGGTCTCATAGAATGCACCATGGTTAAGCGGACACGCCACGTGCTCCAGCGGGGCAGGGCAGTCGTCGCCTGCCGTAACGCCAGTCACCGTCTCAGTAGGCGAGAAAGATATGTCGTCCAACCAGAAAGTATCTTTCCCATCAATGCCGGTGTAACTGTTATCGGTAGAAAAGCAGCTGATCCCAAGCTGGATGGAATCTGCAGCCTGTGTCACCGTAAAGGGCAGTCCGACAAACTGCATCCAATCGGAGCCCGGGTTGGAACTGTCGTAGACGAGGCTGAGCATAATTGACATAAGGTCGGCTTGAACGCTGCAGTAGGTGCCGGCGGATCCAGCTTCGGTACGCTTGCTTGGCTGAGTCCGATATCAACCGCGGATTCCTGAACAGGGTAGTCGAGTTGAAGCGCTTGCGAGCCGCTGTGTACCGTGCTAGTAACAATAGAGTTCTGTTGTTGACCGTAAATGGACCACGAACTGACGCTGGAATCTTCGAAGCCACCATCGGAGAACAAGTTAACAGCAGCTGTAGTAGCAGAAGCAGGAGCCGCGCTGGTAGTGACTGGAACGGAAGCCTCAGTCGATGTTGCTGTTAGAGAAGCGGATGACAGGTCCTCAGTAGCAGTACTTGCGGCTGAAGAAGTAGACGCCTGGGTTTCCGTTGTCGCAGTGCTAGTCTCGCCTCCCACAATTGTAATCGCCACATCATCCAGAAGGTAGTACCTCGTTGACGGTCCAATACTTATGGTGAGTTCTCGGCATTGCACCCCAACAGTCAGAGTATCCTGCCCGCTCACAGCCGTAAATGGTGTCGACGTCAGCTGCTGCCAGTCTTGGCCTTCAACTCCGGGTATTCCAATAATGAAATTGCTGACGCTCGGTAGTTTAACCACTACTGCGCACTGAATGTCCGTGTCGGGCGCCTTGATCTACATGCTGAAGATGTATTGCGCGTTAGGAGTCAGGTTAACATCCAGACTGCTGTACGTGTCTGTTGGGGACGACGAAGACACATCATAGTCAATTTCAACGGAGTATGTCCCACTGTGAACATCGGATGTTTCAGCTTGTCCGTTACAGTTGTCGAAGTCCCAAGGAGCGAGCGAAATGTCCTCAAAATCACCGTTTCTAACAATACTGGCGGCAGCAGTGGCGGAGGGGGAAGCGGCCGTAGAGGTAATAGGGTCATCTGAGACAGATGTCGGAGCTTCAGTCGATGTGGCAGTAATGGTATCAGAAATGTCGCTCGAGGTTGTGGGGATAGAAGAGGAAGCTTCAGTTGTGATAGGTGTGCCAGAGGAAGATCCAGATGATGGAGCATCAGTTACGGACACAGGCGTAAAGAGCGAGCTCTCAGTAGTGGAAGTCTCAGTCGAAGCAGCCGTCTCGACAGTAGAAGTCCCAATTGTGGTGGCGGAAAAGTCCTCGGTGGTAGCAGCCTCAGCGGGTGAAGTCATTGTCGAGGTAGCGGGCGCGGAAGTAGAGATGTCGGTTGAGGTAACCTCAGCAGTTGAAGATTCCATCGAGGCAGAAGTCGAAACTTCAGTGGAAACGGTCTCAATTGTGGAAACCTCAGTTGAGATGACAGAAGAGGAAGATACTAGGGTAGTAGTTTCGGTCGCAGTAGTTTCAGTCTCCGAAGCGGATGCGTCTGAAGTACCAGTTTCAGCCTCAGTCGAAGAAGATGACTGAACGGAGCTGGCAATCATAGAAGAAGCCAGAGTGGCTGTCGTCATCGACTGTACACTAATAACAGTGGTAGTGGAAGCAGGGATCACAACGGTACTGATAACAGAAGTAGAACCCTGCGGAACGACTGTGAGAAACGTGGTCGCAGGGATAGTACTGGTCGAAAGAATGGCAGAGCTGGAAGTGGTAGCCAATGTGGATTCACCGGAGCCCTCAAGAGTGCTGACTACCGTGGTAGACGGCAGTATGATTGTAGTAAGGGAGCTAGGGCCAGGGGTAGTAGCTGCAGAGCCCGAGATGAGAGTTGAGTCTGGAACTACAACTGTACTAACAACCGTAGTAGACGGCAGTGAAATAGTCGTCAAGGAGGAAGAGCCGGACAGGAGAGTAGGTGTGCTCGAAACTGTAACAACCTCCTCTGTGCGAGTGATTGTGATAGTGGAAGCAGAAACCTCAACAGCACTGACAGTGATAGTATGAGGCAAAATTACCGTGATGAACGATGTAGAGGCCGGGACTGTCATCACTACCGTTTGGCCCGGTACCGTTACAATACTTTGCTCGTTTGCTCGTTTGCTGTTATCGTGACCGTTCTTGGCTCCCCAGTTACTGTAATGACCCTTGGAGGACCAGAAACAGTAACAACAGATGGAGCGACCACGATAGCGTAGTTGTTGTGCTGGAGCCAATAGTTATAGTTGTCAGGACCGTCGTGCCAGGAACGCTGATCACGGAAGGAGAGCCGTAGACAGTAACGACAGACGGTGCGGCTGCAGGGAGCGTTATAACAGATTGAACAGCGGAGGCAGCGGAATTGACATTCTGTGCAGCAGGAGCAGCGGCGCCAGAACTAAAGCTAGCGACGGCGGAGGCCGAAATGATGACAGCGGTAGGTGCTTCCGTGGAAGAGGCAGATCCATGCGATGCAGCAACGCCAGAGCCGGAGCTACCGACAGTAGAGCCAGGAGAACCAGCAACGACAGATCCTGGCGCAGATGCTGGTCCCGAGGGAGAAACAGCAATGCCAGTAGAGCCACCCTGAGCTGCAGCCAAGGTGACCGTAATTGTCTGAGTCACAGGCGGGAAGGCCTCAGCGGGAACAGCAACAACACTCGGTTTACCCGTCACGGTTAGAGTAAGCGTCTGAGACGCGAGCTGGCCGCCACCCTGGATAAGAGAGAGGGATTGGGCGAGAGACTGAGCCGGAAGAGTGACAACGACAGGTGCGGCGGAAAGAGTCAGTGTCTGCGTCGCCGGAAGGAGATGAATCGTGGAGATTGATGTAGTTGTGAACGTAGAGGTGATTGTTGACGTGCCTGTTGGGCACCTTTAGCATGTGGTAAGTGATCGGAGTCGAAATTTACCTACGGACGTCCGTCACAGTGATTTTTTGCGGCTCGAGTGTAGCAGTGCCTACATCCGCGCTCTGAGTGACAGTAATTGTCTCAGCACTCGGACACACCAGCGTTCCTGTACTCCGCTTGCCAAAGCTAGGAAATGCAGACGCCGCGGCGGCGTACATGCCCATCGCCGCGAAGAGCGACGAATTCATGGTAATTATTAGATTAGGAAGGAATGAACAAAGTTGGTCGTAAGGTGCATAAGATTGCACCGCGCAATGCGGGAAAAGAGCGACAGCAAGCGACGGGCGGCAAACAATAGCAGCAATGAGAAAAATAATTTGAGGTGTTCAGGAGTGAATATATATTGTGTAGGCCCCCCATTGAAGTTCAGCTGCAAGATAGGAGCGCTCGCGCTACTGTCTGTGACGCTTTCTCGTGGCGTGTGGCGTAGTGGTTCTCAGCTGATATTTGTGTTCCAGCTAGCTGGAGGACAACTGTAGCATGTTTTTCGTCGTGGAAAGTTTAGCAATCCAGCGAAAACCCGTATACCTAAAACTGAGTTCTACGACCGTACTGTTGACGAATAATATCCAAGTTAGTATACTACATACTGTCGTAAGGAAGGAGGCTAAAAACAATGACCGATCTAGTTTAGTGGCGCGGGCTGAGGCGCACATACACAGTGTCAGCGGTAGAGATAAATGCTTAGTAGCGGTTGCAGCTGGACCGGTCTAGCCATTTGTCTCCTATCACCATAACGCTTTATCATCAATTTCATTTCCTCATTTCCGCCATCAGCGTTTCCACAACAAGTTGTGAAAACCTCCAAGGCACGCCCAAGCCAACATCACTCATAACTCATTGTGTTCCGAGCCCTTGCCCTTGCCCTTGCCCTTGCCCTCCCCAGCCTCAGCTCCAACCTACACAGCGTTAGCACTCGCATCCACGCATAACCAGGCGCACAACTCACATTCGAGATCTTGAACCCGCCAGGGACCAGTGTCTGGAACACCTGCTCGGGGTCATACTTGTTCGCGACGTCCCTAATCTTCTTCAAGTTCGCCTCGCCGTAGCTCTCGAGCGGCTTCTGCGTCTTGTACGCATAGTCGAGGTAGATGAAGGGGTTGTCCTTCTTGATGCTCTTGGCAAACGCATCCACGTCCGCAATCAGCTTCTCCGCGGCGGTCTGGAAGACGGCGTCGTTGGCGACGTCCTTCCAGCCGAGGTAGACCTGGTACACTGCGAGTTCTGATGTCAGCATTTCGTCGCCTCACACGACTCTAGCACGCTCGCGAGGACGCACCAACGTTATCGCCCTTGAAGCGATCAAGGCCCAGCACATTCCCGCCCTTCTCGAGCCCGCGGTCCGCGAAGACGCGCGGAAGCGGCTGGAACAAATTCAGCGCGAGCCAGTCCTCGCCGTCGGCCTTGATGGCGTCGAGCATGGCGTCGAAGAGGGCCGCAGCCTTCTGCAGCACGCGCTCGTCGTTCTGGAACGAGATCGTCACAAACGTGTCGCGGTAGCCCTCGGCCTGCTCCAGCTCCGTCGTCAGGTCCGTGATGTTCGTCACCCGCATCGTGTTCATGATCTCGCCCTCGGTTGCCAGGAACTCCGTGAAGATGGGCGCCGCGGCTACGCCGCCCGTGTGCTCGTACGCGTTGATGATCATCTTCTCCCCGGCCGGCGTGCGGTGAAGGATCACGATGGCGGAGCCGTACGGGTCCTTCTTCAGACCCGTGGTGAAGCCCGACAGCGCCTTCATTTGCTGCTTGCTCGTGCTCCAAGGGTACACGACGACGCCGCCCCAAAGCTTCTCGGCAGGGAAAGTGAACATGTCGAAGCGAGTCACGACGCCGAAGTTGTTAGAGCCGCCCTTGAGCGCCTGGAAGAGATCCGCATTCTCCTTGGCGTTGGCGTTGACGACCTCGCCAGAACCAAGCACGACTTCGAAGTTGGCGACGTTGTCGCACACGAAGCCCTTGCGAGCAGCCCAGAACGAGTTGCCGCCGCCGAGCGTGAAGCCGCCCACACCGACCGAGCCGGCACGACCGCCCGCCACGGACACGTTCAGCTTGTCCAAGGTGCCGTACACGGAGGCCCAGCGGGCACCCGGGCGAATCGCGGCAGTGGCATTCCCAGGATGGTAGGTGGTCGAGTTCATCAAGCCGAGGTCAATCGTCACGCCATCCTCGATACTGGCCGCACCAGGCCAAGTGGTATGGCCGCCGCTGCGGATGGCGAACTTGCACTTGGCGTTGGCAAACGTCTGCACGACCTTGGACACTTCAGCCGTGTCGAGGGGTTGGAATAAACACTGCGGCCTGACTCGCGCCGCGACCGACCAGTACGAAGAAATTCGGTCCTCGTAAACGTCATGGCCTGGGTAATGTATCCGTTTCTCGAAACCAGCCCCAGCGAGGGCGGTGCACTGCACTTGTCAGCTGAAACATCCTATTTACGGGGTGCGGGTGCGGCTCGCATACGCATGACGAAACTGTGCCCGCTGCTGAAGCCGAGTCAATGCATCCCAGCACCGACCCAAGCGCAGTGACGGCTGCTATATCGAACCTCATTTTGACAGTAAGGAAAGACTGGTCAGGGTCTGGCGGTGACAATGCAATGGCTTAAGAAAGATCCAGTAAGAGTCGCACGGGCTCGGCCCTAACCTCGAGTCATCCCTGTAAAAGGCTCGCTTGTTTCAGGGGCGCGCCAACAGAGAAGTCCCCACCCCACCTCTCCGGATTAGGACTTCGGTTGTGACACAATGGCATCCCTGCGGAGACAAGGGCCTTGAAACGCACTCCAGGAAAATCACCGACAGGGGACAATAGGAGCCCTAAGGCTGACGAGACTTCCAGAAGGCCGTTTGAGCGTGAGTGAAGTGGGATAAAGGCTGCCAGGTTTCCGTGTTCGGCATCCGCCTCTTTATATTAGATCAATCTACAATGGGCGTGTCGCTTGCCCCGTCGCTCCAGCATTTCTTCTGCCCTATTTGTCCGTCGACCGTAATGTCTGCAGATCCCAACTCGATGTTGTCATAGGCACCGCCTTTCATGTGCATTTTGTGCAGGGGTCGTGACCTCCTGCTTCCGATGGTGTGGAGGGTGGGATACTGAGGGGGTGGGGTTGCTTCCTCGCTGTTGCTCAAGTGTCGGCCGGCGACATGGCGGATAAATCGCTGCGCAACGGGCAGACAGCCGCATATTACGACGAGATTAGCCTCGACGACACTGCAAAGTTGGTGTTAGCTCGGCTATGGGTTGCGATATCGGTGTCCAAGTTTCAATAGTACTCACATCCAGACGCACGGTATTGACACTGCCCAGGTTTGGTCCAAATCTGTGAACATTGGCAGGATCACGACAAGTCGTATGATACTCGTTACGCACGTCCTGTTGCCGGTCAGCGCCAATCTGTAAATCAGGGAAAGGGTTCGTACATTGAGCCGACTGCGAAGATGCAGATAACTCCGACCCTTTGGAGAGACGACATCTGCAGTGCAGCCACCACAGGGATCGGGAGCGTCAGAATGGTGATATCCGTGATAATGTTGAGAGCGGCCGTGGCAATGTAGATGGCTGTCTTGTTGCCACAATTTCCGATAACATTGACGTCCCAGTTGCTCTCGACGGGATGGCATGGGAAGATGAGGGAGAAAATAATACCCAGCGTGTACCCCACGACGATGAACATGACGATGTGAATGGCCCATCGAAACCATGTTATCGGGTCACCCAGCCGGCGATAAAACAGAAGCAGAGAGAATTTGGCGGAGCCGAGGCACGCCGCATATAGCACTGAAGCGCACATGATGAGCTGGGGAAGTCAGAATCCAACTGCATAAAATAGAGCAATGATAGCAAAACAAACCCACCAGGTTGTATAGGTTGTATCTGTCTGCCGGAATTTCCCAGGCGTGCACGCCCATGATCCGATTTATCCACATATCTGCGAGGCAATCAATCAGTACATCAAACCGCAGAAGTCAACAGGCAAACTTACGTAGCAACAACCCTTGACATGCAAGGCCAAATATCTGTGGCTATTGTCAGAGAAGATGCGATCTAACAAAAGCAGGCTCCTCATACCCATGATAGAATCATACAAACTGATTATAGTTAGCAGTGAACTCGAGTTTCAGCCGGTCTGGAGCGCACCATCTTCAACCGCGAACTTCCTGCCCATGCCAAACTTGACATATAGTCTCATGCTCAGCATCAAGAGGGCAATGATGGCGCCAATAATAAAAACGATATAGCCCGTCTCATCGCCCTTGCGCTGGGGGTGGTCGAAGTCGACAACATAGCCGGGCGGGGTCTCCAGGGCAACACGGATGGTGCTGGTAGGGCCGCCTGGGTGGGTAGTGGTGTACGTATAGCCAGCCATACGATGGAGAAAAAAACAGAGGCAACGGGGCAGGTGGACAGCCCGGCGAGAGAAAGTAGGTCGACGCGGTCGCAAAACAGGCTGTTGGGTGCAGTGGCTCCCCGCTTATAGGCGAGATGAGCGACATGTTGGTGCGACTCGTGTCGCAGCGTGCTGGAGATCCTAGCGGAAAGGGATTTTGGTCAAGCAGAAACACTGGGTCCTGCTGGACATGTCGGAGTACGGTGTTGATCATTGCGCGGGCGTAAGAGCTGGGATAAGGCTGTAGCAGCAGCAGGATTCAAGCCACCCACGGTGAGGCCCTCCACCGCAACGGTCGACCATGGTGGTGTCAGTGGGGCGCCGCATCTCCAGCGTGAAATCCCCCGACCGCCCGCTTGCCCGCCTCACAGTGATTGCTCGTTGCAGTCGATCAGCCGATGCTGGGCGATCTCTGGATGGGGGGAAGCGGGCCAAATTTGTGGACGGTTTGCTCGCTGGTGTGCTGCAGCTTCACCGGAGCTCGGCTGCACGATTCAGCGACCTGGCACCATGCCGCTTCAGGCTGCCTACCCTACCAAGCCTACGTGCGTTACATACCGAGGCTTGTCTGTCTTCCCGAGCATCGTCCCAATTCCCGCGCCTAGCCGCGTCAACGGCGTAAGGCGTCTCTTGGTCCCTCAAGTCGGTGAGCTGCCACCCCACCCTGGCCGCGTCTGTTAAGGGCACCTACCTACAAGTATCATCAACGATTTTGACTTGCCAGCATTCACACTCAGCCTTGGTGCCTACCACGTACATGGTACAGCTCCACTCACGTGATGAAACACCCACCGGCCTCTCCAGGCGGATGTTTCGAACGCTTCCCCCCGAGCGGACCATCTTCACCAATCTGCATTGCCTCTAACGGCCCGCTGCCGCTGCCGCTAGCCGTGTCGTCTCCGCAACACTAATCCAAAGGCATCCCCTGATCCGTCCGCGTAGATCCAATTGCTTAAACTTCCACGCTGCCAGCTGCCAGCACGCACTCCATCTCACCTACTTTGTCGTCCCATCGCCCTACAGCGTCACCTGGAAGCTCTCGCCTTCCTGTGTCTGCAGTGTGTCCGCGTAGTCTGTCCCATTCACTTCGAAAGTCGCCTCGTTCCCCACTTTCAATGTCAAGGGCCTCCCGAGCTTGGAAACAACCGTCGCATCCTTCAATCTGCCTGCCTCCCAAGCGATGTCTACAACGAAGCCCCCTCGGGCCACAAGCCCCTTCACGGTGCCATTGGCGATGGCGACCTCAGGCGACGGCAGCGCAGGCAGAAGATGCACTTCAGAGTTGTGGCTCTGAAGCAACATTTCCGCGATGCCGGCAGTGAAGCCAAAGTTGCCGTCGCACTGATACGTTGGGTAAGGGTTATTGCCAAACAAGTTGTCGTTCGTCGAAACGTTCAAGAACATCTGGGCATTTTCCCAGGCCGCGTCGCCCTGCCATAGTCTCGCAAACCAGTTTATCGTCCAGGCGCGCGACCAACCCGTACCTGCGCCTCCGTTGGAGAGGCGCCTGTTCAGAGTAGCGTTGGCGGCAGTAGCGAGTTCGGGTGTCTCAGCCATACTGATGCTGCGTCCAGGATGAAGGCCGAAAAGATGCGACACGTGTCGATGCCCTGGAGCTTTCTCTTCGTAGTCTAGGCGCCATTCCATGATCGTACCCAGGGTCGGGCTGATCTGAGGTCGCTTTATCTTAGCCAAGTACTGAGAAGCTTTCAGTATAGCTGGATCCGTCTCGGAGAGCTCAAGCTCCTGCGCAGCCTCCACAATGGCAGAGAAGAGCTCGAAGAGCAGCTCATTGTCCATAGTTGGGGCAATGTCAATCGACTCGGTGTTGGGGTATTCCGACTGGTTTGGCATCAGTTTGAAGCTATTCTCTGGAGAAATCGAGGGCCCTGTCGAATAGTAGCCTTTGTAATCGAAAAGGTAACAGTAGTAAAACTCGGCAACCTCATTGAGAATAGGCAATGCCGTTGACTCGAGCCATTCCTTGTCGCCGTTGAAGCGATAGTGTTCCATGAGGTGCAAAGAGAGCCAGGAAGCTCCCATGGGCCACATGGACCACTGCGTTCCGTTTTCTGTCGGAACGCCATCGCCCCACACGTCAGTATTGTGGTGAATCATGAAACCGGAGCAGTTGTACATCCTCTTCGCGACGTCTCTCCCATGGGAACGCGTGATTTCGATGAGGTCGAAAAGCGGCAGGTGCGTCTCTGCCAAGTTTGTAATTTCAGCAGGCCAATAATTCATCTCAACATTGATGTTGGTGGTATCTGTCGGTAGCGTTAGCATCGGTTAGCGGTCACCAAAAACACTAAACATAAAATCAAATACATTTGCCTCCCCACGGTGGATTGTAGCTCGGACTCCAAACACCTTGCAAGTTTGCAGGCAAGTTGGTAATGCCATCTTCACTTCGCGATGAGGTGATGAGCATATAGCGTCCAAGGTTGAAGAGCAGCGTGGCAAGCTCGGGATCACCGTTCATTGTCACGTTGCGATACCGGTGAAGACGATCGAGTGTAGGAAGCTTGCCGACATCTCCAGAAGATCCAAAGTCAAGAGACGTCCGGTCTGAGAGAGAGGTGAAGTCGTCGAGAGCATCTTTTTTTATGGTTTCGAATGGGACATCAGCTGTTGCTGTAAGCTTTCGATCAAGTTCCGCTTCCCACTCTTCCTCGGTTGAGTAACGATAGGAAGTCTCTGCATCCACGAAGATCGTAATGGCGTCTGCATTACGAATCTCCACGGAAGTACCGTTGGTGGACAGATTGGCTTGAGTCAGAGTCAGCAGGATGTTCTCTGATTCGGCGGGTTGTTGTTGTACGTACCTTGTTGCCCAGCAATGTTTATCCGGGCTTTTGCGGTAAAGTTGATGCCGTCCTGCTGGCCACTGCCTGCTCGGAGAGTGATGTAGCTGTCAGGTAAACTCAAATTCGCCCCATGGAAAGACACATTGAATTCTCGAAACAAAGTTATGTTGGTGGTGACGGACTGCTCCTTGTCGGCTTCAAAGCGCAAGACCAAAACACTGGCGGGAAAAGACCCAAACGATGTGCGTCTCGACGTTTGTTAGCTTGAGGGTGTTAATTTGTCATGGCAATTCACTCACGTATATTGCACGCCATTGTGGCTGTACTGGCTTCCCACATAGCCACCACGAGTGTCTAGCCAGCGCGAATAATTACTTAGCTGATCCTCAGGATGGCCGAAGTCGGCAAATAGCTCGGCCATGGGGTGATAGGCTCTAGGGCTGGTTGGGTTCCCCGTCATGTCCCTTAGCACGGCGCTACCAGCCGCAGTCAAGCTTTCGTTCCGCAGCAAACCCCTGATGGTGGGAAAGCTTGTCGCTGCGCGCGGATTTAGCCTGTCCTGGAAACCGCCATTCCAGATGGAATCCTCGTTCATTTGCACGCGCTCTGATAGGGTACCGCCGTAGACCATTCCGCCGAGGCGGCCGGTGCCAATGGGCAGGGCGAGATTCCATTCGGGTGCGGGCGCCGTGTACCAGATAGTAGTTGATCCTATGGACGGGGTTGCGGACGATAACAATTCGGCGGCAGCCGAGAGTGCGGCCAGACCGAGAAAGATCGGCAAGATCATGTTGGCGGGCTGTCAGTGCTGTGAGACAACGCCAAAAAGAAAACATGCTTATTATAAAGAGAAGCCTCCCCGCATTTTGCGGCTAACTGCGGAACTGCATGTTGATGAGATGCGGGGTCGATCGACAGGAACGCGTCTGCACAAGCAGAAGCAATTAACAAAGGTCAAAGGTGAAGTTGATGATTCCACCAATCACCGGAGAATTGTTTGAAAGGTAGTCGAGTGGCGGTGCGACACCAATCAAGGGGCTTTGCGCCGCCGGTCAAATGGCGAGTCAAACGGCGAGTCTCGCCCCCGGCCTCTTGGCCCCACAACGGCGGGCAAATTTAGAAGCTGAAGAGTGATGGCTGTTGTACCTTGATGCGGCTCCGCGATGACATATCCTTGAAAGGCGTACGTATGCTGCCGCCTGCGAGGGTCCACTCATGACCACTCACAACCGGTTGCGCCCCCAACGGCCATGATGAGCTGTTAAGAGAGCGTCTATCTTATTTGTATTCGAGCGTCGATGAGCGTCATTTCGCACGTGGCGTCGGGGCGTTGATGGAGGGTTTTTCACTCTGGTTCGGGGTCCGCGGGTTACCTAAAATTCCTACGGGCGCAACACCTTGAAAAAAAGCCGCAGTGCGCCAACGTTCCCACAAACGCCCCCCCGCAGCCCTCCCGGCGCGGCAAAAGCTTGTCAGTCGGCCATGTCGCGTGCGTGCGAATTAAAGAAAGCGTCGGCGAAAAGGCTGGCGTGCCTGAAAGGATCGTCTCGTATTGCAATTGACGCACGGCTCACGCGCGCAATGGCCTCGACGGCAGCTGCGCCCTGCGCCCTGGGGCCTTTCAGAGTGCCAGGGGGATGATGATATATCTAAACTCCCCAGTTCGAGCCTGTTGAGAGTCGTCGTGTTCGCGCGTCCTGTCTCAGCATGGCCTCCAACGTCATCTGGCCGCTGTCCATGCTGGCCCGGACCAAGAACCAGTACTCTCTCTTCATCGTCTCGTCCTTTGCCAGCAAGCTGCTTCACCTCTACACCCACCGCGCCTCTCTGCCCATTCTGCTTACTCTTCTGTACACGCCGACTTTCCTTCTGCCCGATGCCCTCCTCATCACCTTCGGAAGGCTCCTCGTCTATCGACAAAACTACCGCCGCTTCACTGCGCCCGCAAGGCTGCTGGGGGCCTTCTTGGCGTCAGTCTTGGCCTTTTGCTGATGACTTCATTTCCGCTCTGCTGACTATCTGAAAAGCTTTCTCACTGCTACCACATCTGCCGCGCAGATCACCTTCTATCTCGAGACTGGCGGCGAAGTTCAATGGATGGCTGCCGGCAGCCTTGCTCTGGACCCGGCCGGCCTGGGTCTGATCCTCTCGGGATTGCCCACGTTCTCTATTACGCTACTTCTTCTCACGGGCCTTGCCTGGCTTTCATCGCCTTACCTCTATGACAGTGTAGATGCTCTCTTTGCGAGGATCGCAGCTTCCTTCAAGAAAGTGTACAGCATTTACAATAAGAAAAAGGACTTACCTAAATCCGAGGAAGAGAATTTCCTCATCGAAGTGTTAGCATGCTCTATACCCTCCCCAAACCTTTGAAATCAAACAAAAGCTGACCTTTCAACTTTACAGGGAGAGTCAGCAGCAGCAAGTCCCTTTGACAACACTCAAAGCAGTCTTAACATGCTGTGCCGTCATTGCTGCTGTGTGCACTACAGGTGTGCTGCAGACCGTCCGGCCCCATGGCCCTCCGTATGCGCACATGTCGGGATCTCTTCCTATCACGCTGGTTGCCTCTATGCTCTACAACCCGGTCAACTCGGAATTCTGTTTGCCTTTGCCCATAGGCCCAGTGTTTTTCCCTGTCATGGATCTTCAAAAGCTTGAACCGGACGTCGAATGGGGCCCCCCGTCAGAGGAATGTCATCGTCCGCACCACTCTGGTAGTGTCTTGGCCGGAGGCATTACCAACCAATCCCTGTCTACCGAGGCGCAGCCGCATCCGGGAAGCACCTGGTCCTACAACCCGAAGTGTGACCCCTTGAAGGTGTCCAATCTCGACGACGAGCTGCTGGAGAGTGTCGAGACCGCCGTCAGGAAGCAAAAACCGATCATCAAGAACGTCATGCTCATCAGTCTCGAAAGCACGCGCAAGGACTTGTTTCCGATGAAGAAGGACAGCGAACTGTACAAGAAGATTCTGGGGACTTACGACGAGATGTCTTTGATTACCGCTCGGGATGAACTGGACGCAAAGCTTGCCGCGCTGACGCCAAATGCCGAGTTTCTGACTGGGGAGTCGTCCGGGTTTGGAAATGGGAGCGGTTTGGATGCTGGTTCAGCGTCCTGGAGAGATGCGTACAAGGGCAGTGGCGCAGGCGGCATTAACGTGCAGAACGCCATCACCGGCAGTGCTTTTACGCTTAAAAGTCTTCTCACCAGCATTTGCGGTGTTGACCCCCTTCCCGTGGACTTTACCGAGGAGACCAAATGCTCCATCTACCAACCGTGCCTACCGCAGGTTTTGGACCTTTTCAATAAGGCGATCGAGGAGAAAAACAAGACGGCACCAGGCGAGCCAGAATACCTCTCATGGCCGTGGGAATCGGCAATGGTGCAGGCCGTCACGGACAAATTCGACTCGCAGGACAAACTCCACGAACAAATGGGATTTGGACAGATGATCGTCAAGGACACGCTGGAAAACGCGTCGTCCAAGTTCTATCCGCCCAAAGAGCCCATGTCCAACTACTTTGGCTACCCTGAAACGGAGGTCTTGCCGTACATGCGCAACATGTTTGTCGAAGCCCGCCAACAGAACCGTCGGTTGTTCCTCTCGCACCTCACCAGCACGACGCATCATCCCTTTGCGCCGCCGAAGGGATGGGATGGACGGGAAGAGTACCTGAAGCCTAACAAAATCAAAGGCCACGATGCGTTTGACAACTACTTGAACACGGTCAAGTACCAGGATGAGTGGATCGGCAAGATCTTCAACATGCTCGAGGAGGTCGCTGCAATCAACGAGACTCTGGTAGTGCTCGTTGGCGACCAGTAAGTGCCCTCTATGCGTTTCTTGAGCTGAAGTAAAGCTAACACGAACAGCGGCATGGCCTTCACCACGCCCGACGGCACCAACTCCAATTTCGAAAACGGCTACGTCACCAACTTCGACATCCCGCTTGTATTCGCGCACCCGCACCTCCCCAGCGTGCAGCTCCCGGCCAAAGTCACGCCCACGTCCATCCTCCCCACCATCCTCGACCTGCTGCTGCAAACCGGCTCGATCGACCAGACCGCCGCGGGCGCAACGGCGCACCACCTCCTGCCAGGCTACCAAGGGCAGTCACTGATCCGGGAGCTCGGCTTCACGGGCTCCAAGCACGGCTCGTCATCAGCGTCCAAGAAGCAGCCGTGGCACTTCAGCATCATCAACCCGGGCGGCTCCGTCATGGCCGTCAGCTCGGGCGCGACGCCGTACCGGCTGATAATGCCGCTGTGCTCGACGCTGCCGCTGCGCTTCACGGACACGGCGACCGATCCGCTCGAGCACCGCCCCGTCGAGGCGTGGAACCCGCACGAGCTCGCTGACCGCGTGGCCCGTGTGCATGGGCGCAAGGGCGCCGAGTGGGCACTGCTGGCGTCGAGGCTGGGCCGCTGGTGGTACTGGGAGCAGAGGGAGCGGTGGGGCTACCACCGCGCGGCTAGGAGCACGGATCGCAGCGCCGAGGATAGCAATAACAGTGGTAAGTTGAGGAAGGACCACTGGTGGGAGACGTAGGCAAGAGGAGGACGTTTGCGAAATGATTGTCATGATACTTTTTGGCGTTGCGGGGTTGCATTTGTCGGCTTAGCTTGGCTCGATTTGCTTGGAATGGGTTCTTGCAGCTTGCGGCTTTTGGTTTTGAAGCGGAAGCCTCGTTGGGCGTTGGGAGATTCTCTCGGTATAAGAGCAAGGGCGTAGATATAGATCTTGTACTATTACTGTGGAATTTGTGTCTATAGGGGGTTCAGGGTTTGAGGCTTTAGCGGTCTTGGGTAGGTGTTAGTGTATATGGCCGAGACTAGATTTAGGCGCAAATTAGCGAAGACGGCTAGATGTTTGAGTAGATTATGCTTTTAATTGGCTTTTTGATTAGGTTAGTATAGCGGGATTAAGCTTAGATTACCGTGTGATGCGCTTTCTACTTTACTTAAGGTGGAGTATACAATGTTTGTATTACTGATAGTGGTTAATTAATCCTTATATTGCGATTAGATAAAACCTCGAACGTAGCAACGGCAGAACAGCGGAAGAGATTGCCGTGCCCTGTGGGGTTGATTATGGCGCGGAGATGTTTTCGACCCGGCAGTTGCTAAGAGGACGTACCGGTACAAGCTAAGTAACATCCCTTACCGGGAACCGAGATCCACCGTATGGCGAGACAGGGGACGATATAAGTAGTCCCTATAGAGTACTCCTTGCCTAGCTTCTACCCTGAATCCTGGGTATAGATGAAAAGATCTTAGAGTATATAAAGACGCTATATATTATAACTCGGTATCTTCTTCTACTCCGTATAAGTATTACTATCTCGCTTTATAGTAGATTTTAGTTTGCGGTAACGGACGTTACCGTGTGGTTAGAGGTTATTAAACCGGCAATCTATTATAATAAATACGCAAAAACCAATTAATGATTAGATGCAGCCAGTATAATGAGATCTGAGACTTCCTCTTCTACAAGGATTTCCTACGGCTCTGCAGCTGTTGGGTCATCCTATTTAAACCGTTAATTAGGATTTTACAATGCGAATCTTAGGCCTTTATTTTTCGGTTTGTTGAGAAGTATCGTGGTTACTAGAATCCAGATAACCTAAAGAAACAGAGAACAAACTTTTACCTGCTGCAAATTCGTCACTCATGGAGAAAATGGATGCGAAGATCGAAAAGGGCTTCTTCCATACTTTTTGCTAGAGGTAAATCTCCGCCCAGTCTCCAATGTTTGCTTCCATCTCTTTGAGTTTCTCACCTAGGAAACTCCAAAGTCGGTGTTTTTGTTCCACGTCAATCATAGCAGAAATGAAAAAACGAAATTGATAATAGAACTAAGTCATGGGAAACAACTTCTTCCCGATCTCAACAAAGGCTTTGCCAATTACGATAAGGTGGTGCCCTCCATAATAATAAGATATTTGACGTCCTTTGCACCAGTAAAGCAGAATCTGCCCCTTCTCTCCACGACCTCTTTTCCTGACTTATCGGTAACGTAGTTCGCTGATAGCAGAGTTGAAGCTTGAACTAAGGGGTATCGGATGACTCTTTCTCATGAACACAATAGTAGTGCACAAAGATTGCGACTCCGAAATAGCAAATTAAGGCAAAAAACAGATAACCAAAGAATAGGAGGGATATCTAGTAAGACAAAGTTAAGTGCGATATTCCATTTGCAGTAGTTGGAAAACTAACCTTGCTGTGGTCTCCCCATGGCTCCTTCCATAGGGGTTCAAGAACGTAGACACTGAGACCCACGACATAGGAGATGATTCCGTAGCTCAGAAGCATTACAGGAGTTTGTAAGACGTATAATCCGATGAACCGAGTTGTAGCTTTGTCTTTGGCAGTAGTTAATTCCACCACCCATTTTAACCAAACCCACCACCCCCTCACCACCGCCTGCCTAATCGGGTAATAACCCGGCAGAAAGTTGCCTTCGGCATAACCCGCCCGCGCCAGTCGCTCGCGCGACGCCGCGCGAGGACGCGCTGGCGGGGAACAGGAACTAGCACCCCTCATTTTATACCAAAATTTGGCCAAAAACTTCCATATCTCCAACCTCACTGTCACAGCGCGGCACGCGAAGAGGAGAGTTATTACATAATACAAACGTCGCTTTTTCGCGCCCGCGAGCGCTCCCGCGTCCTCCGCCGCCAGCTGCGCGCTCCTCCGCCTGCCCGCAGCCCGCTCTATCACGTGTTTAGTCACCGTAGCGAGCCTTCCTCGTGCCACGACCCTTACGTGCTGGCATCTCTCTGTTCACAGAGGGTGCCGCACTGCTGCTGAAGGCAGTATCTCTATCCTCCTCCATGGTGTTGCAGTCGTCCTCGTTGTCCTCGCTGCTGCTGCTAACGGTGATTGGCTCGTCCTGCTGCTGCAGCTGTTGCTTCTTAGCCCGTGGGCGTGCTGGGGCAGTTGTAGTACGCTTTCTCTTGCGTGTAACTGTTGTTGTAGTTGTCTCCTCCTCCTCGTGATGCTGCAACTGTTG